>NC_141310.1:13960000-14172500 GCF_037954325.1 Fistularia commersonii
TCGGTCATCCTTTCATCGGTTTGTGCAATAACTGTGAAATAACGGTCGTAGTGAAAGCGCGGCATCTGGATGCTGATGAGAAGCCGCAGGAGCTCAACACGTTTCCTTTGGGAGTCAAGATGAAGAACATCTTGGGGAGGAAAAAAAACAGCCGAGCAGAACACCTTCCCGGGTAAACTGACAACTGATGGAATCTGCGTGACGCCCGCAGAAGATGTTTGTACCTGCCGGCTGAGCGGGGAGGGCGCCTCGCCAACAACAAATGGCGAGTGGCAGGTGAGCGACGGCGTTGCCTGGAGAACAGACAGCAGAGCCTCCAGGAAGCTCCTCCTGACTTTTACCGGCGAAGCCTCAAACGGTCGGCGCGTCTCGTGTTCGGCTCTTTTTATGCAAATATTAGCAAACAGGAAGACTCCGGCTCCGGGTTCGTTCTCGACGATCCTGCGCGTGAGGCGAGGAAGAGGAAGATAAATGACGTTTGTGTGTCTGATGTGTTTGCTTTTGTTTCACAGGAAATAAAAAAGAAAACTATCACCTGGTTTGGAATCTCCGAGGCTCCGCAGAAATAGTTATTTCCAGTTCTGCTAATTAAACTGCTGGGTAACGTTTGTTCTGGATTTCTCTGTGAAGTTTGTCCTTGGTGTCACTTTATCCAATTGTCTGCATAGAACTGCGCCGAGGCACTTCCTGTTAGCATAGAACTACACTGAGGCACTTCCTGTTAGCATTGAACTGCACTGAAGTACTTCCTGTTAGCATAGCCCTACACTGACACCACTCCTGTTAGCTTTAAAGTGCGCCAAGGTGCCTCCTGCTCGCACAAAAATGCACTGAGGCGCCTATTGTTAGCATACAAGAACACAGAGGCACCTCCTGTTAACATTAGATCGCACTGAGGTGCCTTCTGTTAGCTTAGAACTACGCTGAGGCACTTCCTGTTAGCATCGAACTGCACTGAGGCACTTCCTGTTAGCATCGAACTGCACTGAGGCACTTCCTGTTAGCATAGAACTACACTGAGGCACTTCCTGTTAGCATTGAACTGCACTGATGTACTTCCGGATAGCATAGACCTGCACTGACCCCACTCCCGTTAGCTTTAAAGTGCGCCAAGGCGCCTCCTGCTTGCACAAAAATGCACTGAGGCGCCTTTTGTTAGCAGAGAAATGCAGTGAAGCATCTTCTGTTAGCATACAAGAACACAGAGGCACCTCCTGTTAGCATTGCATAGCACTGAGGTGCCTTCTGTTAGCTTTGAACTGCACTGCGGCATCTCTTGTTAGCATAGAACTGCACTGCCTGTTCGCATAAAACTGCACTACTGCGCCTGCTGTTAGCATAGAACCGCACTGAGGCACTTCCTGTTAGCATCGAACTGTACTAACATACTCGCTGTTAGCATAGACCCGCACTGACGCCGCTCCTGTTAGCTTTAAGGTGCGCCAAGGTGCCTCCTGCTTGCACAAAAATGCACTGAGGCACATATTGTTAGCAGGGAAATACACTGAGGCACCTCCTGTTAGCATTGCATCGCACTAAGGTGCCTTCTGTTAGCATAGAACTGCACTGCCTGTTCACATAAAACTGCACTACTGCGCCTCCTGTTAGCATAGAACTGCACTGAGGCACTTCCTGGTAACATAGAACTACACTGATGTACAGAACTACACTGATGTACTTCCTGTTAGCATAGAACCACACTGAGGCACTTCCTGTTAGCACAAAACTACACTGATGTACTTCCTGTTAGCATAGACCTGCACTGACGCCACTCCTGCTAGCATTAAAGCGCCCTAAGGTTCCTCTTGCTCGCACAAAGTGCACTTTGTGAGGCACCTTCTGAGGCACCTTCTGTTAGCATAAAACTTCACTAAGGTGCCTGCTGTTAGCATGTCTTCCCAACCAATTCCCAATCATTCACCTTGCTAAGCTAACTAGCGGAGGTTTTATGCAGCACAGAGAAGAAAAGCTCAGTGTTTTCTGATTCTGGTTCGGCTCTCTGCTCAGGGCTCCTCGCTGGCTTCGACCGCCTGCTAGCTACCAAATGCTAATAGCGGCGTTTGCCTTGAACCGCCTGGTGAGGGACGAGTTCTGTGGTGGAAAACAAAGCTCCTCTGTTTGTTCTGCTCCTCAGCCGCGCTCTTGGAAGTGTTTTCCTCCCTTTGGCCTCCAGATGGTGGGAATCCCCGCCGCCGTCCAAGATCTCACACTCCGCGGCGCCGGCCAGGGTTCGAGGGGGAGGGCGCCGCTTGGACGCCCGGCTTTTCAGAGACATGACACGTCTCCACGCCGTCCACCTTGGAGGAAACAGACCTGAGGTCTGTTTGGTCTGAAGGCACACACACACACACACACACACACACACACACACACACACACACATGATTACTTCTTTGATGATTTAAAGTGTAATTATGATCAAGGCAGGAGAACTTGGCACCGTATTTAAACTTATAAGGGATTCTTAATGTAATAACTGTGTAACAAGAGTGTGATAACCGTGTAATAACACATCATTAGGAACATGATGGAGGCTGTCAGGGGGGATGGCCTCCTTGATCTTCTCCTTCAATGACTCCTCCACAAGCCTCCTGGGGTCTGAACACCACCCGTTTCCTCCAGATGATGAGCTTGGACCTGAGGAGGTTTTTGGACCAGAGGAGGTGTTTGGTTTTGAGGTCATGGTGCTCAGTCTCTCTCTCTCTCCCTCTCCCTTTTTCTTTCTTCTTATGCAACTCGTGAGCTTTTGTCTCCATTTCTAAGTGTTTACTCTGGCTCCGAATGTGTGTGTGTGTGTGTGTGTGTGTGTGTGTGTGTGTGTGTGCGTGTGTGGAGGGTCCACTATCTCCTCCATCCTCTCCAGTCCATCTCCTCGGACACACAAACCCTCCTTTTATCGCAGCACAAAGGCAGCTATGTACTTCTTTGTGTCATGCTTGTTTCCCATCCAGCTCCTCCTTCTCCATCACCTCCTCCTCCAACTCTTCCTCTTCCATGGTCAGTCTTCTCCACACATCTTCACCCTCTATAATGTGTCTAAGTGCAGCTCAGGATGAGAAGAATGGAGATTGAAAGGCCAGCACCTGCTGTTCATCTTCACCAGGGTTGGTTGCAGGTGGAGCAGCCACACCAAGACAACACCTCCACCTTCTCCTCCACCTTCTCCTCCTTGCCTTCCTCTTCCACCTCCAGGCCCTCCTTCTCCTCCACCTCCAATCTCCTCACCCCCCACAACCTTCTCCTCCTCTGCCTTCCTCATCCCCCTCTTCCTCCCTCCATCCTCCATCCTCCTGCTGGTAGAGCTCAGTGGGACACGCCTGGCAGCTATGTCAGTATACACACAAAATATATATATGTACATATTAAGAAATAATATATATCCATACATTGACAACCATTATTTCCATACACATAAACACAAATGAAAATGTCTACAAAGGCAAATATTAATTCCAGACACATAGTTGAATTTTATTTCTACTACTTTATTTCGACAATACTATCCATATTAATA
The DNA here is from genome assembly GCF_037954325.1 of Fistularia commersonii. Classification (NCBI taxonomy): domain Eukaryota; kingdom Metazoa; phylum Chordata; class Actinopteri; order Syngnathiformes; family Fistulariidae; genus Fistularia; species Fistularia commersonii. The sequence goes on from NC_141310.1 coordinate 13,963,515, forward strand.
TGGCCAAATATACTTGATATATATATATGTATATATATATATGTATAAAGTAAAATATCATTTGTTTACACATTGACAATTGGTATTCATATAAACGTCAGAAAATATGGTTTTGTATAATTATAGGCAAATTGTATTTATTTAAACATGAGGAAAACTTTATTCATATAAACATCAGGAAATATAATGTGTATAATCGTAGGGAAATAGGATTTATATAAACATGAGAAGCACATTATTCATATAAACATCTGACGATATTTTATTATAATAACAGGCGAAATATTATTTATATAAACATGAGGAAAATATTATTCATATAAACATCTGACAATATGTTGTTGTAATAACAGGCAATTAGCATTGATATAAACATGAGGAAAATAGTATTCATATAAACATCTGAAAATATGTTATTATAATAACAGGCGACTATTATTTATATGAACATGATAAAATATGATTTTTTTTTAATTTTGAAAAATATAATTTACATAAATGGAGGCAAATAGTATGTCTACACATAAAGGGAAATATTTTTCCTGAGTTCTTGCATTACAGGAAGTATCTTAGAAATATCTTAGAAATATCTTAGAAGTATCCGATTCCTTTTTTCTCCTGTCAATCAAAATCTCTTCTCTGTTGTTGCAGTTCAGCCTCCCGCCAGCAGGGGGCGCACTCACCCGCAGGCTGTCAATCACACAGATTTTGACTCCCACCTGCAGTGGGGGGGGGATGCAACTCACACACCGCTGACCCTGAAATGCACACACACACTAACACACACACAAACACACACATCTCAGCGGGGGGTGCATCATTTACATCCATTCATATGCATCCGAACCCTCAGGTTTTTAATGGTGGGAGGCGCCCCCCCCCCCCCCCCCCGCCCCCCCTCGGGTGATGGGGGCTGAGGGAGGGTAGGTAGGAAAGAATAATCCATAATTTATCAAAAGGACTGCTAGAAGACACCAGGTTTCATTCCACCGCTTGTTGGGAGGGAAAGTTTTTCCTCTTCCTCCACGTCGACACATACAGATTCTTCAAAACCAAACTTTTTTGGGTTTGTGAGTTTGTTGGTATTTGAAGGCGCCGCAGTAACATTCGGCTGCTCCGGGGGGGTCGAAAAACCAGAAACCCGGCGAACTGCCGCATTTGATCCGCGCCTGTGGCGAGATCTTGCTCGGACCTTCCGGTGATCTTCTGAGCTCCACCGGCATCCCTTGTAAACGACGCGAGATCGAACGCGCCGCTATCTGAAACTCAAGGAAGCTTCTCATATTTTCCCGAGGGGAGGCCCCTCATGTTGGGACTAAAAATAACAACTAATTGAATTTATTCTGGCACAAACACCATAAAAGGAGAATCCAGACAGTTTTCCAGCCCCGACGTCGGCGCACACTGGCTTCTTGTTGCGCGGCAGCGGCGGCGGCGGCGGCACAAAGGACATGAGAGCTCACCCAAATATGCGTGGAATCGACCGGAATACGAGAAAACCCCCTCGACGTTGACTCAGACGCCGTTTAACACTTTAAATGGACTTTTCCCGCCGCAGACTTCCTCCCCCGCACATGCGTTTCAAGGATCCCGTGATTACATTGGGCCGGGACCCGGCGAAGATGAGGTTCAAAACCAATGATAAATCCATAAAAAGTTCAGCGCTCACGCACAACGCTCGTTCTTTTCTTTTACGGCTCCATTCCCGATGCATATTTTCAATTTGTGCAAATATTATTTCATGTTTTTCCTTCCTTATCGCTGTCTGATATGCAGGGGAGCTCATCAAGAGTGCAGGGGTAACAGCAGCTTGAGCTTCACATTCTGCCTTCAAATTAAAAGCATTGTGGTGGTGATTTGGAGAAAGTACAACCCGATAAACGTCCCGAGTAAATACTGCTAAATCTTTCTCATAGCGGTGAGGCGTCAACTGGTTATTAAAGTGAAATGACGCCTTCAGATTTCTCCAACCGAGATATGAAATGCTGCTTTTGCTGCGAAGAAATCCAGTTTTTCCACCAAATTAGATGCTGTAGATCGGGGGGGTCGTCAATGTTTTGCAGGCATGGGACCCCAGAGTGGATGGAGAGTCGGAGGGTTGGGCTTGGCGAGCGGTTCTCAGTGAGGGCTTAAAAGCCAGAGCTTTGACCTGGTGGCCAGGTCTTTGCAGGTCATTTGTCTCCTGCGCCATCTCTCACTATTTGCTCTTTTTCCGTCTCCAACGCAGACCCTCCCCATTTGCTCCTTTCCGTCATCCATGTATGCTAGCGCCTTCCTCCTAGCCGCCGTCCCCGAGCAGGGTTTTTCCAGCATCAGTGTATGCTGGCACCCTCCATCCAGTGCCCGTCCCAACCGGGCTTCCCTTGTTGGTGTATGCTAGCACCCTGAGCCTAGCTGCCTATCCCTGACCAAGCTTCTTCCCTCGTTGTTGTATGCTAGTACCCTCCGCCCGGCCACCTGTCTCGACCGGGCTTCCCTTGTCAGCGTATGGTAGCACCCTGTGCTGCCTGTCCCTGACCAAGCTTCTTCCCCCATTCGTGTACACTAGCACGCCCCACCTAGCCAGCCATCTGGACCGGGCTTCCCTTGTCAGTGTTTGCTAGCGCCTTCCTCCTAGCCGCCGTCCCCGAGCAGGGTTTTTCCAGCATCAGTGTATGCTAGCGCCCTCCATCCAGCGCCCGTCCCAACCGGGCTTCCCTTGTTGGTGTATGCTAGCACCCTGAGCCTAGCTGCCTATCCCTGACCAAGCTTCTTCCTCCATTTGTGTACGCTAGCACGCCTCACCTAGCCACCCATCCCGACTGGGCTTCCTTTGTTGGTGTATGTTCGCACCCTCAACCTACCCGGCCATTCCAACCAGGCTTGCCCCATTGGTGTATGCAAGCATCTGCCACATAGCCGTCCATCCCTGACCAGGCTTCTTCCGTCATTGTTGTATGCTAGCACCCTCCGCCCGGCCACCTGTCCCGACCGGGCTTCCCTTGTCAGTGTATGGTAGCACCCTGTGCCTAGCTGCCTGTCCCTGACCAAGCTTCTTCCCCCATTCGTGTACACTAGCACGCCCCACCTAGCCACCCATCCCGACCGGGCTTCCCTTGTTGGTGTTTGCTAGCGCCTTCCTCCTAGGCGTCCGCCCTGACCGGGCTTCTGTCGTCAGAGTATGCTAGCACCCTGCGCCTAGCTGCCCGTTCCCAGCCAGGCCTCTTGCCTTGTTGATGTATTCCTGTTCCCGCCCTGCGTTCCCCTGCCCGCTCTCTCCGCCAAGCAAATTTGTTTTCAAACCGCATGTGTTTGGTGGAAGACCTGGCGTCTACGTGTGGGTCCGAACCGTCACACTATATTTACGGCATAAAGTTGTGTGGTATATTAAAGCGGGCCCGGTGCCACGCATTGAAGCACTTTGTTATCGTGCGTTCAGCACTAAAAGCTTCAAATCATTTGCAGGATCACACATCCCGATTTTATCTCCGTCATGTGCGGGTCCAGCGGGCAGGGCGGCTGTAAACCTCAGCTGATACTGATGCCAGCGTAAATATTACCTGTCAGCTGCACGACAACCACGCAAGCCAGGCGTTCAAGTGCACGATTCTTTTTTTTACACATAATAGATAAGTGATGGGCTGTTGGTGGCGCTGCATAAACAAACCCGTTATCTTGCACACAAGACTGAGCTGTTGGACGAGGTCGAGATTCAAGTTGTGTGTGTTCCGGTGTTTCAAAGTGCCAAATAAGTGGAGACTGTTTACCAAACGGTCCTGGAGAAGTTTTGGACACAGCTCGAGATGGAGTTCAAAGGTCCTCAGAGGGACATTCAGCATAAAACAAATAATTAAACCAGGAAGTAAGCAAATAAATAACTGATGTAATCTTGTCCGGCTTGTTCAGTGACCTCGCATACCAGAGCGAAAGCCGATTTTTATATTATTTGCTGATGTTTGCATCCTTCAAGATTCAATTTGACGCAAGTTTCTCCGGTCGCAGCTTCAGGTAGGATAAATGAAAACCGATAAAGAAAACAAAAGGAATCGTGATACGAGCAGTTTTGTCCAGAAATGGCCGCGCAGACAAAAATAGCTGCGGGAAAATGTGACGGGGGGACGGCCGGCGGGTCGTCCCGAGTCGGCGGGTCGTGTTTTCCGGAGAGAAACCGAGGCTGAGTTTGGCTCGTGGAAGTTTTTTTTTTTTGTTACTGCGAATGCTGGGAGAGAAACGACTCCTGCGGAACACAGAAACTCAATATTGACCCTGACGCCTTCCTCTCTGGACTGCTGATACTGTTTTTATTTTTTCATTTCAGAAATATTAGATGTTTTTTTTTTCCCCAACCTTTTGTCCTGACAGAACGGCTGCACCAGCCCGGAATCTTTAGCTTTCGTTTCTTTCTTCTACAAGGTTTTTTTCACCAGTTATTTAAGACTCCTGCATGTGTTTGGACTGTGGAAGGAACCTGGAGAACCCTGAGGAACCCCACGCTGACTTGAGGAGAACATGGAGACTCCACACAGGAAGGAACCCTGTGGGAATCCAACCGCCTGTGAGGTGGAAGCGCCCATGGAGACATCAATAATTGAAGCTTCTTCTTCTTCTCCTTCAGCTACTCTCTTCGTGGGTGGCTTCAGCAAATCTAACTGCCTTCTTGCCCTCTTTGGCTCTCCTCCCGACCTCACGCCTGACAGTTTTGACCCCAGCAACCTTCTCTGCCCATGACCAAACCATCTCAGCCCGGCGTCTCTGATCTTATCTCCAAAACATCTAACGGGCGCCGTCCTCCTCGCTCCTAACAAGAAACTCAACATCTCTACCTCTGAGTCATCAATAATTAAAAAAGAAAACAGACAATTGAGATATAAACCAATACTGAATAGCTGAATCATAATCTTCTTCTTCTTCTGCTTCTTCTTCTATTCTCTGGATCCTCCTCTCTCACACTAACTACCTTCATATCTTCTCTCACGACGTCCATAAATCTTGATAAATCTAGGTCTTCCTCCAGACCTCCTGCCTGGCAGCTCCAATTCCAGCATCCGTCTACCAATATACTCTCTATCCCTCCTCTGTCCATGACCCAACCATCTCAGTCTGGCTTCTCTGACCTTCTCTCCAAAACATCTAACATGTGCCGTCCCTCTGATGGACTCATTCCTGATCCTCTCCATCCTGGTCACTCCCAAAGAGAACCTCAACATCTTCATCTCTGCAACCTCTAGTTCTGCCTCCTGTCTCCTGGTCATTGTCAGTGTTTGTAGACCATCTCACCACCGTCTCCTCCACCTTTCCTTTCCTTCTGGCTGATGTCCTTCTATCTCTTCGTACCTCTGACACTTTTCTCCACCCATTCCAACCTGCTTGAACCTGTTTCTTCACCTCTTTTCCACACTCTCCATTGCTCTGGACTGTTGACCCCAAGTACCTGAAATCCTCCACCTTCTCGACCTCCACTCCCCGTAGCCTCACCGTTCCTCCCGAGGTCTTCTCATTGACACACACATACTCTATCTTGCTGCGACTAACCTTCATTCCTCTCCTTTCCAGAGCATACCTCCACCTCTCTAGATGTTCCTCCACCTGTTCCCTGCTCTCACCGCAGATCACGATGTCATCTGCAAACATCATGGTCCATGGAGTTCCCTGTCCAACCTCATCTGTCAGCCTATCCATCACCACTGCAAACAAGAAGGGTCTCAGAGCTGCTGGAGTCCCACCTCCACCTTGAACTTCTCTTTCCCCCCAAATAGTTGAATCACAACGGCATCCAAATGTTAGTTTCAGGGCTTTTATTTCGACGAGTAATACTTTAACTTCCTGTGCTTTTACTTTGAAAATCCGCTCACCGGAAGTCAGCTCAGCCCGCTTCCTGCTCGGCTCTACTTCAGCCGGCTTGATGAAGCGCGACCGCGAAACTTCTCACCAGAAGTCGCGTAGTTACAAGTTTAACAACAAATAAAAGTGTTAAAACACTGTTTTTTTTGTGAAACGGGGGCAAAGCGGGGGGTTAAAAAGAGCTGGCGTTCGGTTGGGGGGTGTTAGCGGATAAACCCCCGGCCGGGGAGCGCTGCCGGTGCCCCCGCCCACCGAGTTGTCCCGGGAGACGCTAACAACTGGGGGAAAGTTGCCCCGCCGGCCAGCGGGGACTCTTCGGCTCTTCTCCGGGACCGACCGGTGCCGAAACACCCCGGACCGGGAGGACCCACACACGGCAAAAAAAGAGGATTATTATGCGTCGGAGGGCCGCCTTTTCCCGCTGAGGCTTCATCCGCGTCGCGGTAAGTGGAGCCGCTTAACGCCGTGTCGCCGGTGAACGAGCACCGGAGGCGAGGAGTCGCTTCCAAGGCTAAAGCTAAAAGCTAACTCAACATCATCATTATTATTTATTCATTACTTTTATTTTAGATTTTAATTTCAACTTGTTGCTCGGTTGACATCCTTTCAAGGGTTTAAGTGTGGCGAGAGGCGGCGGGGAAGCGTGTGTGCGTGTGTGTGTGCGTGTGGGGGCTGCTTTTTAAATGTAATAAAAGTTGTAAATATATGTTTTTAAAAGAAGCGGTTGCTAGGTGGAATTAGCTAAAGTGCGTCGATTAGCTGCGAGCGTCGTCGGGTTGAACGCCACTTTATTAGGTACACTTCATAAACGTGCAAAAGCGGATTTAAAGTGATTAAAAAGTAAGAAATCTGCTTTTATTGTTATCTCTCCACTCCTCCTGTCATCCCTGCCTTTAAATATCTGGTAGTTCATGAGATTCATATTCTTAAATTGTTTCACAGTCATGGTCTGCAGGCGACATGTCATTTATGTTTAAATCAAAATGACAAAAGTTCTTATTTTCCAGAACGTGATGCTTTCGGGGATGACATTTGATTTTCTCTGGGTGAATTTTGTTTTCATGCACACTTACTGCTAGTTTCGTAGCCGAGCTTTCTCTAGTTTCGCCTCAGGTTAATTCCTGTTAAGTTTCCAGTTGATTCCAATTATCTTTAACTATGTTTGTTCGGCTCATTTTGATTCCAGTATATTCACACGCAATTTTGTTTTTTCTCTGCTCCATCCGGGTAAATCCTTCCTAGTGCTCCGGTAATTTAATGCGGATTCTTTGGCAGTTTCTTCCCGCTTGTCTTTGAGATAGAGATTTGTTGCTCAGCTCGAATGACGTTGTCATTCGTATTTATTCGCTCGGTCTTTCATTTTCCGTCCGCCGGGGGAGAAGCGGGGTTCCCCTCGGACCGATCTCGGGGCCACATATAGAGACAGCAGATAGGGGAGAACATGGAGACTCCACACTGAAGGTCCCTTCCTGTAGGACTCCTACCAGGGACCTTCTCGCTGCTAACCACTGCGCCGCACATCACGCGCATTACCTACCTTTATTTCCCTTGCAGTAAAACACATGTCAATAAGTAACACCTCTGTGTGCAGGTAATTTTGACTTTATTGCGAACCCGCGCTGTTTACTCGGATTACACAACAGGGCTCGGTGTTTAGTAAAGCGACGCCGAACATAATCCGTCATATTAAAAAGATAAAAGTTGGCCTCTGCCATATCGCGGTTATCTGACACTGACGCCCTAAGTATTTAACAGTGGCTCTTTTCTCAGTAGGTAGGGAGGTACTTTATTCATCCCCGAGGGGAAATTCAAGGTTCAGCAGTCTCTACAGACATCTGGTAAGTTAGGAAAATGAAGCCAAGAGGCGTGGAATAAATACGAGCGGCGCGCGATCCATTGCGGAGTACATCAAGACACGTTCGACTCATTAATCCAGATTTAATCGCGGTCCTAATCCGGCCCTCTCCCGTTTCCAAAACACAGCGCTGTGTGGAGCTTGTTGAAGGTGAGATAAATGTCTGAAAAGAGGTGACTAGGAAATGCACGAATCAGAATCCGCCCTCTCCAGTGGCTGCCAGGGTTTTTTTTTTTTTTTTAAATATCACGGTAAATGCATGACGTGCAGATAGCTGCGTCTCCAGGGTGTGCCTCCCACTGGAGGTCAGAGTGCAGGAGAGAGGGAAGTGCTACTTCCTGAGAGCTCATTCTCACCCGAATATTCCACTTTTCATTTCCGTCGGAGGGGAACCTCGGGGATTCTTGACCAAAGATGGAGTGGGAAACGTTGAAGATCAGCCTCCGATTCGGTGTCGGGATTTGATCCAGCAACCCTGACATAAAAACTGCTCGGTTTCTGGTTCTCAGCTGCGAAAGCGTGGGAATTCTATCTTTTATTTTCTGATTGCAGAATAGACAATGATCTTTTAAGTAACTGTCTGGTTGTGACTCAAGTAAACACATCTCCCTGGAGAAACCCATGTGAACCGACTGGCCTGTAAAACCTCACGAATGACTGAAAAGCATTCATCTGCCGACCTGAAGAACATCCAAAAAAAGTCATCCAGGAGGGAGACGATCGGAGACGGCGTCCTGAAATCACCTGGAAATGACCTCGAATTTTCTGGATATGAGATATAAATTTGATGAAAACGTGGTATGAAAGAAGCCGAGACTCCGCTCGCTTTCCATATCTCAGCTTTTTATCGGCTTTGTGCCATGGTCCATGTTCTCCACCTCCAGTCTAAGAACCATCAGCAGCTTCACGTAACACTCTAAACCGTCCGTGAAAGTGAGACAGTGAGACAGCTGACCGGTCTCGATTAAACCCCGCCTCTTGGTTCAACGCCCGCTGTGATTGGCTCCCGTTAACGCACCGCTCCACAACGATGTTTGTGCTTTCAGATGCAGGTTTTTATAAACCAAAACATTTCATCGGACAAAGCTCTAAAAGCAAGCGGATCATGTTTCCAACTTTCATCTGCTAGTTAAACACTGTGTGTGTGTGTGTGTGTGTGTGTGTGTGTGTGTGTGTGTGTGTGTGTGTGTGTGTGTGTGTGTGTGTGTGTGTGTGTGTGTGTGTGTGGCCCCCCCCCCAGAGCGAAGACGTTGTTTGGCTGCGACACGCGGCCCCTCAGTCTGCAAAGGCGAGGCTCATTAGCCTTCCGAGCGCGTCTGCTCCCAGACAGAAATATGAAATATGTATTTAGCTCCAGTCCAACAGACAAATGAAAGAGGAGTTGCCCTCCCATTTAGAGTTTGTGTAAATGACTGTGAGGATTGCGGCGGCTCCGCGCTGAACCGGCCAAGTTCTCATCCTCGCAGAAACCCCTAATTTAATGATGATGGAAGAGACGCAGCGCGCCACCCTGGTAATTACTCGGTGTTTACCAGAGAATGGAGGCTTCGCAGGAAGTCCTACAGGTATGTGCTCCTGAAGCCGCTTCCTCCTCCAACCACTTAGCACCCCCCCTCCCAGCACAAACACTTTGTTTTAATAAAACGCTTCTAATGTCACCCTTTTAGTACATCTCCAAACAATAGAAATAGTTTCATAAGAAATTCCTAATGGGCAATACTTGCACGGAAAATACTTCAATGATCCCAGGCTGAAATGATTATTCCTCATTTTCTGCTCTTTTATTTCTTGCAAAGGTATAAAATGTCCTAAATAAAGCGTGACATTTCTGTTACAGTCAGTACAAGAAAATAAATATTCCTCAAATGTTTTTTTTCAATTTAATTAGTTTCTCTTTTTTTTTTATTACGGCTATTTATTGCAGTTTTTTTTAATGAAATTATTTTCAGGCAATTTCCTGCTTTTTGGTGTTTGTTTTTTTTTTTTTTTTTTTTTTTCCCAGACATTTTAATCGGAAAATCCTCCTTTTAAATACGTTTAGCAAAAGAACATGCTGTTACAAAAGTCCTACTCGGTGTCTGAGGAACTTTCTCGGCGCAAACAGCAGCACAAATCCACAGCTGGTCGTCGCCGTGGAGACGCCTCTCCGTCCCCCGGGATATTGTCAGGCGCGATGGTTTGCTAATTGTGGCTGTGAATCTGATGCTACCAATCTGGCACGATTCAGCACGCTCGAGTAAACAAGCGGAGAAGCCGACGCTCTGCTTTCTGCTTCCGGAGTTTGAAGGCAACTTTCAGAGACTCGTGTCGGGCTTCAGAAGCAGAACCAGCTGGGACGCCCCCCCCCCCCCCCCCGCGGCCCTGAGCGAGGCATAAGGACTGAAGATAATGCTCGAAGGCCTCCGAGCCGAAGGCCGCTCTCACACTAACCCACACCGATTGGACCTTCGTCTAAAAAAAAAAACTTCGACAAACTTCTTAAAATCTAGTTTGAAACCTCCAGGTGTTATTCTTGGTTATCCTCCTGCAGGTTGATGCGATTCTTATTTTATTTCATTAAAATTTTAAGTACCGTCCTTATTTATCAAAGGTCATTTCTCGCCTTTTTCCAGTTGATTTTTGCAATGTTTCCTCCATGCGAGTGTTTTTGCTGGTTTTCAGGCAGTTTCTTTTTTCTGAGGGTCATTTCGTGAGGATCAGGCCATGGTTTTCTGTGACGCGACCCTCGTATTATCTTGAAGAAACAATGCAAAGTAGGAGTCCAACAGATGTTGTAAAATACAAACTTGGATTAGTAAAAAATTGCAAACGCCTTCTCGTACACACACCGACAGACCCAGAGAGAAATGGAGCGATGAAGAGGTCCAAGTTCTTCTGTCCTGCTGCGCCTCAGAGTGGTTTCCACGACTCGCACAGGAACATCAACATTTTGGCCAAAATAAGCTTGGTGTTAGCGAGCAGCTAACAGGTTCCTCACACGGTGAAGCGGTGCAGAGATAAGATAAAAGATCTGCTAGTCCAGGATTATTATTCCTGCCATGAGGAAAATCTCAACGTTGTCCTCGTGGTCTTCCTCTTCTACTTCTTCTTTGGTGGTTTGTCTTTACGCGTGGCGCTGAAGGTGCATGTTCTCACTGCCTGTGGGAATGCAGGACTACAAGGTTCCCTGGAGCAGGCTAGTTCTTGGAGCTAAATTGGAGCCTGACAGTTCTTGGAACTAAAATCTGCGTCGGCAGGAAATCACCTGAAAATATGGAGTCGGAGATGCTGCTGTGTCTTCAAGAATGAAATTGATTGTGCAGCCGGCCCTGCCTCCGTGACAGAGATAGAGGAGCGACGTAAACTTGGATTTTGCAGGTTTTCTTCTTGGCCCTGAACACACCATGTGCATGTGAAGGCCCTGAAAATACGGCTGCCGTGATTCTCCGCCATGTTTTGGTGCGGGTTCTCCTCAGCCCGCCGTTGCAGGCAGCGCCAAACCTTGTCCTGGGCGCACATTGTCCGATCCTGTTCGCGAGGAAACCGGATGAATGGAAAGGGTATTTTCTGCTCGACTTAACGTCCCTGCTCTTCCCCAAAACTCTGCGCTCTTTGGAATATTATCTATTGATATCGTTATATAAGCGCTACGATTGTGTGAGAATCTGAGCCAAACCTGGCCAAACACTGTTCTCCGGTACATCGACTCGTCGTTTTCCAATATCTTGAGAAAAGGTTTTAATGCTTTAACCTGGAATCGGACAAAAACCATGCACAAAACCGCATGTAAGCATTGCCTCGGAGTGACCAGAAGAGTGAGTGATAACCTGGGAGAAGTTCTCCAACCTTATAAACACGACGTTTCCCGAAGATAAGTAAGAAACAAGCGGGGAACCGACCCCGAGTGAGCGACGTGGCCCGGGAAAGGCCTTGGTGTCCGACCCTGCGAGCACATTCTGTTTACCAGGACTCGGACGCCTGAGCTGTGACCCGCAGGCTCCGCCTCCTCTCTGACATCACCCTCTGATCTGTCCGTCTGCTATGCTTATCCGTCGGTTAATCGGTGAGCCGGGGCTCACATGGCCGCTCGCCGCTCGGGATACCTGCGGCGTAAACACACCTGCTCTCCGACGGACTTTAAGATGAAGGCCACGCCGACCTGACCAACCCGCCAGCGTCCGTCCAGCCGCCCCGAGGGTCAGGTCGGTGGCCGCGGGTTCTGCGCCGTCTCGGGCCGAAGGAGTCATTCAAGCCGTGCGGCTTTTAGGTTTCCGGGGTCGGGCTGCGGAGATGTCATTCTGCTGAATAGCGTTGATTTCGTTGGGTTTTTTTTTTTTTTTTGTTTTGACGATATTCCCGGGATAAAGTCCGGTGGGCCCGCCACGCCGGGTGACGTCTGCCCGGGTGATAAGGCTTAATGGCTTTGATAACAGCACGTGTTGCCACAGGGTCTTCTCACGAATTAAGTTGTAAATGAGTTGTGCTTGTGGGAAATTACAGCGTTATCTCTGTGCACACATTTTCTCAAAGGCTAGGTTTTCCACGCACCGCATAAAAAAAAAAAAAAAAAAAAAAAAAAAAAAAAAACAACTTGGTATTTAATCCCGATGCTATTTCTTAAGATTTTACGGTCAAGCTGAGCCGGGCACTTTATAATACATTTTATTTATTTATTTTTTTAATGTGCAAGAAATTATGTGAGAATAAGGAACAAATTACCCAAAGAAAGAAATGAGTGAAAAAATCACCACAAATGAGCTAGAAATGGCTTCTAAAATTAGCAGGAAATGAACTGGAAAATGACAAGAGTTGACCGTCAGTGGGCAGAAGTTAAGCGCAAAATTTACAAGAAAATGACATTATAGTTATTTGGAAATAGGGGAAGGAAAAGACCTTGAGGATTCGGTGGGAATTTACCAGAACGTCATCAGTGGTTATGCAGATGATGTGATGATGGAGATGAGACAAACAAATTCTAATCTTTTACTGAATGAAGACTAGGTCAAAAGGATCCTTATCCACGTGATGGTTTGTGATCCCGCTACGGATCCTTTTCAGGTTTCGGTACGTTTTTTCGTTTTTTAATTTTTGGGCTTCATCGCCATGTTAACTCAATTTCTGTTTGTTTGCTTTGAAGTGCGACGCCGCTCCGGTAATAACGCAGTTTGCCTTGATGCGACGCCGGCGTTGAAAGTATCGGGCCGCTGGTGTGAGAAGGGAAATGACTTAATTGCATAATCAGATCACAAGTATTAATCTCAGAAGATTCTGAGTCTCTACAGTCATACATGCGGTTCCTGTTTCAACATGAAACTTAACTTCAGCTTTCTAGAGGTAAAGAAATAGTGCAGGGGATGTGAGTGACTCATCGTCATTGTTGTAACTGCGCCTTCTATTTCCTACCTCCCTCCTGACCTTAACCTCTTTTTTTTATTCTTTAAAGGTACCTTTTTATTTCATCTATGCCAGTTCTTATTGCTGGTAACTTTTTTTTTTTCTTTTCACAACCATATCAAAACCCCGGGAACAACTGCACATCCCCAAGAAGTACTAAACAAATTATCAGCCAGGGATTAAGCCGAATGTTTCTCGCCGCTCCCTGCAAAAGCGGCGAGCCACAATCTCGCCGCTCAGAGTAATAAGCGGGGAGTTTCTGTTTTTTCTGAGGACATGCGTTCTACTTAATCTGCTTGTGAGGGGAAATAAGGAATTATTATCAGTATTCTTAAACACCGCATTGCTCTGCCCGGGTTGAAACGTGCTCCCGAGTTCCTTACCCTTGGACAAGGGTCGGCCGGCGGCGCCGCGCCGAGCCTCTGGCGACATGTTGGATGGGATATGAACAGGAAACCCGGGTGATCACGAACGTCCCGGTGTCGTGGGGTAGCGGTGTGGTTAACGCCTCCGCCCAAGTCCGACCCCAGCCGCCGCTCCGGTGCACCGTCTGCCAAATCTGTTTAGACCAAGACCAACTGATGGGAACATCCAGATGCCCCCTCCTAACCAGCCCAGTAGCACTACGGCGGCATGGACGCTTTAAAAAGCGCTCCGTCTTATCTGCTAGAATTAGATCTATCCGATATTCAGATGACATGAAGTCGTGGTCGAGCGAGGCGTTGCCCTGCTTCCCCTGCTTCCTGAGTCTGGCCCGGCCCTGAACTGTGGATCTGCTTCTACTCATTTAGCATTCAGCCTTTAAAACCAGCCGCTTTCTGGTTTTCTCCCGCTTCCCCCCTAAAGTGTCACATTTTGTCCAGTCCCTCTGTCGCTGATTTCGCTGTCAGCGACACGAGGGCCCTTTGGTCTGCAAACGTTCAAACGCCCTCCGCCGAGCCGGACTCGGTTAGCGTCCCGGTAAGCGTGCGTCGTTAGCAATACACCATGAGTATTGGCATGCGTCAAAGTGTCAACAGCGCAGCCGGTGCGTTCAGGGTGTGTCGGAGAGAGGGTGAAATTTAGTGCCGTTTAGACCGGAGCTGAGAGTCAAAATGGCCTTTAGTTGCTCTCGGTCCACTTCCTGACAGGTTTTAATTAAAACTTTGTTTAACAGGCCCCTTTTCACAGCGGCCATTTTTTGTCTTTTACATGTCCCCCCGGCCCGGCACAGGTGTAATTAGTAAAATGAATCGCAGTGCTGTTCTGTCTAACCCCCGGCCCTGACCGGGACCATTCTTAATGTGGTTAATTACCCCGGTGTTTGCCCCGCACAGCGGCTGCTGTGGGAAGGGACGACTGGGATAAACATATATTTTGCAGCAGTGCCTGGTGGCCATGCTACAATGTGTGTGTATGTGTGTGTGTGCGGTATTAATCTGATCTGGCCTGCTGTGTGACCGAGGGTAGCGGGATTCTGCAAGTTAAACCTCTTACCTCATAGATGAGACCGCACACTTTCTTTTTTCCAGGTTTGCTTCTTCTTCTCCACCTCAGAATGCGACCTGTGCTCAGGCAGTTTCAGTGCAAGCTTTACTTTTCCCTGCTCACTTGTGTCGCATTTAAATGTCCCGGCGATAATTTAGATCCTGGATATTGTTGCCTCGTGTGCAAAAACAAGCCGACGAAATTTTAATGTCAATAAGACGTGAAGGCGTCGTCAAACAAGTCGGGTAGCCGTGTGTGTGTGTTATCCCGTTGTTTACATGTTGACACACGGAGGTTAGGAAGACGCTGTTGTACAGCAGCGCTACAGCCTTGGTCAGGGATCTGGATCCAACGCCGGGTCTTGCCAGGGAATGTCGATACAACAAAATGATCAGCGTCTGAGAGCGCGAGGCTCGATCCGACGGCAGGAAGTTGTCGGTACAAAGCCGCACAAACTCAGTGGGCGTCCCGTCGGCATGTAGATCAGCAAACACGGTTGAATTCCCGCCTCAGATCGGGCCCTGCCGACCCTGCGGTGACGCGTTGAACATTGACAGGTGACATAACGCTCTGCGGCCGCTCAGCCATGTTGGACTTCTCAGTGTCAACATTTCATCAGCTGGGTAAATGTCCCTTTTTAAACATTAGCCCAGGACCAGGGCTTCACGCTCACCCAAGAATGCCCGGCTAAATACGCCTGGAAACGGACGGGGGCGGCGGGGAGGAGCGGCCGCCAAGGCCCGAGCCCTGATTACAGGCCGGCCCCCGGCGTGCCTCACAATGAGATAATGCTATCTGGGCCGGCAGGTATTTGGTTTCGGCGGAGAAGGTAATAACTGTCACCAAACACTGAGGAGAGCTTTCATCCCCCGGCCTCGTCTTGTCGGCCAGCGTTTGTGTGCGGCCTCCCGAACAGAGGAGGCTTTTGTGTGTCGCGGAGAGGTCGCGTCAGCGCCGCGCCCTCATATCTGCCCGCCGAGACAACGGCGAGGTTTGATTAAATCAAACAGCCGTGACTATCTAAATGGTGGGCAACGCGGTGTCGCCGGGGTGACCGCCGCAGCCTTCTTCGGGAGGCGGTGACGTAGCCTTGACTAATTTAGCCCACGTCCAGAAGAGCCAGGCCGATAGGGCGGTACACCCACCCCTCACACACACACACACACACACTCGGTCTTGGTGGATGCACTTTGTTCTCCGTGGGGTTTCGCGCCGCTGTGTAACAGTATTTGGTAGGTGACTAGCGGCCAACCGGCACAGGTTAAACAAACGCCAGAGTTAAACATCAAACCTGCCAAAACCGCAGAGCCTTCATCCACTCGCAAGCACGGAGGATCTGAAGTATTTAGTCGGGAACACTTTGAATTAGGACATCTGCTGTCTGGCATATCAGACCCCATGCAGAGAATGGAATTCAAATGTTAATTAAAGTTTTACCATCCCTTTTTTTTTTTTTTTTTTCTTTTTTTTACAACCAGTGTCCTGTGGAATACTTTGTAAATGATTTATCTTTTAAATGAAGACTTGTAAGAACAAACACACGATTGAATATGTCCCTGTATGTGTGTGTGTGTGTGTGTGTGTGTGCAATATGTAACTCTGAAGACGCCATGCATGAATTCAAGATAAAACACAGAGGAAGCTTGACTTACGAATGTGTCTTAGGACTTTTCCTGTTTAGCTTTTCTAAGTTAGCATCGAGCGGGATGAGCATTTGACGGCCAAATGGCCGCCGCTATCTGTGAAGCTGCGTGGAAAGACAGTGGGACGCTGCCGCCCGATGCTAGCTAGCGCAGAGAAACTCATGGAAAAACTCGAGTGAGGTGTGGACTGTGTTGTTGTGGGTGAGATTTGGTGTCGGAGAGCATCTTCTGTGAGAAGGCGGGAGACATTTTCGGGGATTTGGAAGACGGATGACGGGAACGTGGATGGACGAGGCGTTCAAAGCCGGTCGGGGACGGTTTGCTGGTTTTAGAAAGAGGAGCGGCTTCACTCCGACCATAAATGGAGTTTAGATATCAAGTGGAGCAAAGTGTGCATTTAGCATAGCATTGTAGCATTAAGTGTGGAGCCAGGAAGTTAAGGATAGAGAACAGAATGGAAAACTCCTCTCGCATCTTTGTCCGACCCACCGTGTAAATCCATGAATTAATACGGGTTCATAGCGTTTCACTTCATTTCAATGAGGAACTTTAATTTGATTCAGGAGCAAACTGAAGCAGTTCCACTCCTAAGTCAAGGTACGACTGTACTTCCATTCCTTTGGCAAAAATACGCTTTCATCATTGGTCGATTCGTTGATCAGTTTAAAGGTTATCGGCGGAAAAAGCGAAGTGGCGTTTCCCAGAGTCACAGATGAGTTCTTTGAAAGCGCTCACCAGCCGAACCCCCGAGGCCGGCGTTCCTCAAACGATGACGTCGCGTCCGATGATCTCCACCCGCATGTACGCGGCTCGCGAACACGGACCAGCTGGTGGGTTTGACGGGCGATGAAGTTAGAAGCGGGACAAACATCAGCAGCTCTGCCCGCCTTCATTTCCTGCCTGCGGCTTTTTCTTTTTTTCCCCCCTTTTTAACCCAAACGTCTTAAGCTGCTGTTATTCCTCTCAGCCCGAGGGCCCGTCTGACGCAGGCTTTGTGATCAGGAGGTCCGCGCGTCCTGCACGCCGGCTCTATTGAAAATTAATTTCGCCGTTGAGCACGTCATCCGGCAGATGCCGGGATGGAGGGGGCCGGGGGTTCCGCCGTTTGAAAGCCGATCGTGTTTTGGGTTTCCTTCTATTTCTGCTCCAAGAGCACAGTAGCTCCGGCATCCGCGCACAAAGACCACATGATTCGGCGTGAAGCTTCACATCCAGAAGCAACCGGGAGCCGCGTCGACACTAAACCCCGCCGCCTCCTCCCGGACCCGGACGTCGGCTCAGGTGTTTCCTCTCGCGCTCGCCCAAACAACCGAGAATATCCTCCGGCAAACACAAGGACTCCAGGGGATGATAAATCACCCAGGGCGGGTTTTCACCGACGTCGGTGTCTCCTTGACCTTGGCGGCCGATCCTTATTCAGCCAAATACAGGCTCCATCGGCCAACAGTTAGTCACCTGTCAATGGGCCGGAATGGAGATTAATCAAGGAGGCCTGTGCCGTCAGCCTCCGAGCCGGTTCCTTCACAGGTGCATTGATTTACAGCGCCCGCCGACGATTACGTCTTCATTTTTCACTATCAATATTCAGTATTTTCCAAAGTGTTTACTGGAGCGTCGAGGGCGTCGGAGCACCTGGGCGGTCCGAGTCGGCGTCGGGGCCGCGGCGCCAGACACAAGTCCGCCATCGGCCGGATCATGTTGGCCTCAACACATTAGCCAGATTAGCGCTCTGCACATGAGCCTTTTTATGTCAAAACATGTGATCCAGTTGGTTATCTATACGGAGATTTAAGCAGCCCGATTGTTGTTTTCTCTATCTCACATCTACGGTCAGGAGTGCCCTTTTAATTCATTTTCTCCTCATAACTTGCTCATAATTGGAGTAATTTTAAATAAAAATGACACAATTTACCACCGATGGAAGTTCAACCCCCCCTGCGGCCAGTAACCAGCACACTTTTCACATTTTCATTTGTTAAAATCTCCCGACATCCTTACATAAGAAGTTCTGCGCAGATGAACCGCGGCAGCACCTGGCCTCAGCATTCGGGTGTAAAACTACCTATACGTAACTCTTACTGGCATGGCAACCTTTTGGGCTCTTGAAAAAGTACACAAAGTGACCTTAAGGTCTAGTGGTGGCCCCTGCGGGTGAGGTGGGGGGGCACAATAGAGCTGATTGTACCCGGGGGGGGGTTTGGGGGGCTTTAGGGGGGGTTTTGGGGGGGCGCTGACTCCTCACTATCATGTCAGTCATCTAAATGTTGCTCAAATGTCAGCGAGGTAATTAAAGGAGATAGACGAAACGCTAACCGGGCTGTTTTGCAAGAGGACGAATTGTTTGACTTTTTCCGTTTTTAGCACTTTCTGCTGGCAACCGTTACATCCTGTTTCCCCCAGAAGAAGAATATCAGCCTTTTTTTTTTTTTTTTTTTTGGTCAGGATACCTGAAATTCTGCATGTCTGTGCGGTCTTAAAAGAAATCCAGAATCAGACAGGCGTAATCACATCCCTGCCTGCTCTGAGGAGGTTCTGTGTCCTGTCGTTTTTTTGGAGTAGTTACTTATATTTTTCCATTTATCTAATTTTCTACTAGATTCCACACGCCGTAGCTATCATTTCAGCTTTTAGCGGCGTCGCTTATTTGTCCGGGTGAGGTGTAATAAGCGGCGTGCTCTTTTTTTTTTTTTTTTTCTTTTCTTCCATCATCACAGAAACATTTCAGACGCAGAAATACGCCCCCCCCCCCCCCTTCCCCCCTTTCCCCCCTCGCAATCACGAAGGAAATGTCTGTGAAGAAATTGGCAGATGTTTTCCACCTTATCACGACTTGTCACATTTGCACCGGCATGTGGCCGCCGTGAGCTTCAGCCCGTCGACTCTGATTTGCGGTGTCGGCCTGTCAAGCGAGCCGGGTGAAAATATTCATTGTTTCGTGAAGGACGCCCAGCCAGCGATCCGATTCCGAGGCGGTGGGCGGGAGGTTGGGAGACACGAGTAGACGGAAGTACAAGGATTCCTTTCATTTCCATCGTCTTTTTACAAGACTTCCGTCAAATACGCTTGACCTACATTTTACAGCAACAATAACCCAAGTGATCAGCTTATTTTAACATGAAGTGGAATCCTCATCATGGTGTTGTGAATTTGCTCGGATGTTTCCTTTATCAAAAATGTTTCAGAGAAAACCGTTTCTATTGAGCGAACCCTGGCAGGAATTAGCAACGCTGCTAGTGAGTTTACCCCCCGAAATTGTCATACATCTTTTGATCGGATCCTCAACTCCATGTGGAAGGAAATAACAACAACAATAATAATAATATTAATCCCTCGAGGGGAAATGTGTTCTGTGAAGCCTTCATGGATGAAGCGTGAGCAGTGAGTGGCTCAACAACACTTGGACACACTAGTCCAGGGGTCGGCAACCCGTCACACCCAAAGAGACATTTGGACCCGGTTTCCTCGGAAAAGAAAACACCGGGAGCCGCAATTACTTTTTGACGTCTAAAATAAAGGTACCGCTGTATATATTGCTTTTTGTTACCTTTACGCTTGGTGCAAACAAGTGTGTCGTGTGTTGCTTCTGAAATTCACAAAGTATTACGGAGAAAATTAAATTTTATTTATGTAATGAACCCATTTTGAGCTTTTGGCTTTCAGAGCGTGTAGCGGAGCCTTGGCCTGAATTTTAAAAATAAATCGGAAAAAAAATCACTGTCAGTAAACAATAAAAAATAATTTTTGCAAAATATCTTCATAAATATTCATTTTACCTGGTTTATGGGACTTCTGCTCCTGAACTTCTGCACAAAGCATCTGCAAATCTGGACTTTACCGGCTGGCGGGTATACCGGCTTCCGACAGTGTGACGTTAATTTGAGCGGCGAAAAATAATAAAAAAAAAAAAATTTAATATTTCAAGATCACAATAATCTCCCAACTTAGAACTAAAAGTTAAAAAGTTAACACAAATGAAATACACTTCAATTAAATAGTTATCATTTATTTTCCCAAGCCACTCGGAGCCGAACTCCTGCGCCACGCCGTCCCTAACTTCAAGTTAGCTCAGCATTTTATTACGTTGTATGAAGTAAATCAACGGGTAACAAACAGCTAGTGCTTGGCCGGTCATACATGTCAGGCGGTAGTACCCAGAAGGCAGGGGTCGGTCATCCTCCTCCTCATCGGGAAGGCGGCTTGTGCAAAGCCGTCGCCACGGAGCGGCGCTGTGTTTGAGAGGCGAGGGGGCGGTCTGCAGCTGTTAGCACCAGAACAGTCATCGCGTCGAAGCTGCTAATAAACCCCGCCATCCGACAGAATAAACCTCCCCGCAGCGGCAGGATGCGATGGGAAAGTTCGAGGCGACCGATGTTTCCATAGAAACGCCATTACCTTGCCGCGAGTTGTGAAACTTCGGTCCGATTGCATCAATTTTTCCGACCGGTAAGCAGCTGTGAGCCGCACAAAAGGTGTTTTGTCGCGGTCCGCCGTCGCACTTTGTCTCAAGGATCCGTGGCTTCACACGATAGAGGCTTTATGACTTTAATTCATCAAAACGTTTTTTTGCCGGCACAGGATTTACACAAGGCATTATTATCACCACCTCCTTGGCACCGGCAAGGCATTAGCACAGGCTGCTGGAAGTACAGGGGAGGAAAACATGTTTCTCAGATAACGCTGGCATAAAATCATAGGCTTTTTAAGTTTCAGTTACTTTAATCGAATATTCCAAAAAAACACGAGCGAAAATTGGAGGCATGTTTTTCTCTGACGGGCTCTGCGACCACATCTGTCAGGGGACTTTATTTTCCCCTCCTCGTGGAGACGGCGTGTCTCCAGTAAGTGGGTTATGGACTTCAAGGGTCTCTGGCACGCCGTCCCTTTCAGCCCGCCTGGCATCTGCGGCAGGGTTTAAGTGAAGACAGGCGCTGTCGCATTTGTCTGTTATTTTGTGGCTGGCGCTCGACCCGATCGGCCGCCGGCCCCGCTCTCGTTCGCCGTTTCTACGGATCCGCCGTAAAAATGTCCACATGTACCGTCCGCCGCCTCGTAAAAGCGGCAAATAGCTCGCGCCTTTTCAGCGAAGCGCGGTCAAGGACGCCGACGAGCGAGGAACCATTGAGCAGACGGAGCTGTTGAGGAAGTTATTCCCGCCACCAAATTGACACGGCAATGGAATCCGGCAGATTGTTAAAGGAGAGCCGGGTGTCCTTCACGGACGGAACCGGGGCTGCCAAATTAGGTGACGCCGGAGGGAAAACCGCCAGGGGTTCCTGATTAGAGTCGGGGTATTAGCCTCTGTGACAAAACCCTCGGCTGGATTCTTAGCGAGTCAGACACCAAGGTCGGCGGCCTTCTTAACGATCCGCGCCGAAAAGATCGTGTTTTTGTTGGGTTCGGGTCCACGAAGGAGGCTTCTGTTGCCGCACGCCCGGCGACCGGATTTTATTTACGTGTTCTATCCAGCTCCTCGCAGCCACCGTAGAGTTGGATGTTTGACGCGTTCCGTGTTGCTGTTTGTTTTTCCCGTGCCGTCCAGAGGGTGGAGTCTGAGTGCAGGATCGGCCGGGTAGCGAGGCGAAGGTTTATAGCGCTTCAATAAAAGACCACCTTCCCGCGTTTAGCTCCCCGATGTGCTTCTGCCGCAGTGTCGAGAAACCACTTAAACCCAACCGTGAGTTATCACTGTAGGAGCGGCTTTTTTTTTTTTTTTTTTAATCTCCCTTCCACTAGTGTCTCCTAGCAGCCATTAGCAGCATGGAGCGGGTCTCAGATGTTCTTTCGGGGCGTCTCGGAGGGGCTGACGCTGACAGACAGCTCTGTGTTTACCCCATTAAGGGCCTCCTCCCCGGGTTGTGATCCGCCACTGGTGTTCTTATCGCTTGTGCTTCAACCATGTGATCGGGCCCGCGGTAAATTCCCTGTAGTCTGGAGCTTTTATCTCCAGACGTGATTGATGATCAGCGTCGGCGCTGGGGCTCAGCCGGGACGAAAAAAACAGGAATTTGTGTGTTTTATCAATTCCCAAATGTAAGCGGCGGCCGATCGGTAACGATCCGCGCCGAATAAAACCCCCTGAAATATCGGAAATCCATGCGGGGCTGATGAGGCGGGAGCACGGAACCGGCCCGACGCCACAGCGGACGATGACATTCGTTATTGATTAACCCCTTGCGTGTTTGTTTTTGCCTCAGAGCTTCGGAAAAAGAGAAATGATGCGGGGATTTTTTTTTTTTTTAATTTTGAACCCGACCTCCAGTCCTTCCTCTTTTCGTCATGCAAAACCACGCTTTTTCTTCATCGTCACAGTGCATCATGTCCGGTACGCCACAGTTCTACATGAAAGGACCCTCCAGTTATTGGGATGTGGAAGATGGAACTGAATGCAACCTTTTTATTTGAATATTTAACTCTTAAAGCCCACAGTGTTCTTTCATGCGGTTCTTTCACGGTCGGTCAGCGGCGATCAGCTGATCCGTCGGGCTGTAAACGGGACCGTGACGACGTCTCGTTTACTTTTGTTGAAAGAACGCCTGTCGCTATATTTTTTATTTCTCGCATTTATTTATTCACACATTTATCAGACAGGGGCCAATGCGGCCAGTATCATTTAATGTAAAATACAAACGCTAGCCAAGGCTAATTCGCAGCCCCTGTCCCCGAGTAGGCCTCGACTATGAGAACAGAAGTTTGAGAGCCAAAGTACAATAATGTTCAATGGAATGGAGGAATCCGTGCTCACAGGCTTGTGTGCTAAAAAGCTTGATTTCAGGTGTGTGAATGTGGTTCTCCGCTTCCCTGTGCTACCGCGACTTCCCGTTGCACCCCTGGTTCTTAAATCCACCGTGTTGTTTGTTTACGGGTTGTTAGAGAGCTTGTAGAGCCAAGTTTAGAAATGAGAAGCCTACAGAACTGTCACCATGGGATCCAAAAAAATTATTTAGACTCAATTTCAAGGGTCTCAAAGTGCCAGCGCTGCCCCTGCAGCCAGCCAGCCAGCCGCCACCTACCATGTGATTCAGAAATTCAGAGTAATACATCTAAAATTAAATGAATACAGAACCCTGTTTCAAACCACTGAAGTTAAAATTCAAGACTTTTTAAAATAATGATGATAATAAGGAGGGGTTTTCTCTGCCCTATAATGGTGTCAAAGATGTTCTGCCCGGGTCATTTTTAATGAGGCCAGATCAGGATTCCCGGCTTTGTTTTCTTACGCTTATAACAAAGAAAACGGAAATATTTAGCATAAAACTTAAATGTTGCTCCCCAAGACAATTATTTCTCGGAGGCCCCCTCCCGGGGTCAAAGCCCGTTCTGACCTTGGACTCCGGCACCTGGATGCACTTGGCGTCCGGCTCATCAGCGGAAAACATGCGGCGGCGTCCTGGAAACCGTGGCGTCCGGTACGTGCTTCATGTCGGGGGGGAGCCTGAGCTGATTATCTGGACGGGCCTAGACAGTCCTATTAATGAGTTGTGAAGTTAATCCCTTCATCCTCCCATTCACGCTGCCGTCACATGGCCACTTGCGGCTTATTTCGATAGCCGGGACGCCGTTCCCCATTCACATCCCCCCGTCGCTCCTTTTGTCCCCCGATTTATCGGTCCTTTAACCGGAACACAGAGGAAACCCGTCGGCGTTTAACAACGGTTCAAAGGTAGCTTCTCGTCACGGTGGAGACGCTCAAGTTGACGTTGGCAGGCATCAGCTAGTTAACTCCTGTCTTATTTAGCGCCGCAGATGCTATAAAAACAAACAGAAGGACAACCTCCGAGCCTCAGCCAGGTCACATGACAGAGCCACGTGACCCGACGTGTCCGGGAAACGGGCTGAACCAGGGGTCACCAACCTTTCTGAAACCGAGAGCTACTTCACGGGACCTGAGTCACACGAAGGGCTACTAGTTTGATTGGCTCTCCTGAAATAACACATTTGCTCAGTTTGCCTTTAGCTCTACATTATTGATAATGATTAATGATGCTCATCTCTGAAGACTCTGATCGCGTTCATGATTTCTCACATAAATCATCAACAATGACAACAAGATGGGAAACCGATATCAATATTCAGCTCTTCAATTATCTAAGTGATTCTTATTTTCAGATGATCACTTACATCACTACGCTTCCATTTTTCTCGTCTTTTTAAGTGCAGCGTTAGCAATCATCATCATTGCTTCTTTGACAACTTCTCTGTCTGAAAATGCCTTCTTCTTCTTCTTGATCTGATCGAGACTCGGTTGCTTTTTGTGACTTTGTCACCGGCCTCGTGAAAAAAGACTGTTTCTTACTCAAAGCTGCCCTCAGCTCACAGCCTTTTCCTTCCCGTAATGTGCTTCGCGGTGGGTAGTTAGCATGCTAGCTTTTATGACACGTAGTGAAGTGTCTCTCCACAATGTGACACTTCAATGTCGCCACACTCGTCTCCCAAATGAGACATATGCAGGTTTCATTCACAGTTGTAAAAAAAGAACTCCTCCTCGCATTCGTTGAAAGTTTTTTTTCTTTTTTTGTTTTTACCTTGTTAAACTGCAGTCAGTGTCCATCTGTGCGAACACTGGTTTTGTCACGTCCACAATACTGACCTTTGAACTACATCAGGTCAGAAGTCACCTAAACTTTTCTAAAGGTCATGTATAATGAACACATTTTTAAGATACAGTGATCCCTCGCTATAACGCGCTTTACTTTTCACGGTTTTGCTACTTCACGGATTTGCATGGTGCATTGTGTTCTGCATTCTGATTGGCTAAAAAGTCCCTCCGCTTCTTCTCTACCTGTGCGTCAATAACGTCGCAGTTTAATATGTACGCGTACGTAAAACAGCTTGACAAATTCACATCACGTATGTGCAAATTCTCTTGCGATTTCGAGTTTCTCTAAAACCCATAATGTTGACAAACAAAAGCACCTTGCAGGGCCCAAAAGGCAGCGGAAGATGCTATCTATGGCAGATAAAGTTAAACTTCTGGACATGCTAAGGGAAGCTAAAAGCTATGCGGCTGTAGGTCGGCGTTACGGAATGAATGAATCTTCCGTTCGTTCCATAAAGAAGGAGGAAAAAAACATAAGGACGACAGCAGCGAGAAGTTTTAATAAGGATGCAAAAAGGGTTGCAACTGTCCGCAACTTTTTTCATGATCATTTTTAATTTTCTCCCGTTTAATCCAATCACTCGGGTCGCGGTGGGCGGAGCTAATCTCTGCCATTTGAAGCCTTCTGTTCACATTGATGATTAAAATTATTATTTGACAGTACAGTACAGAAGTTATTTGTCGAAAAAAAACATTTCTAAAGTCCAGTACTTTTATTTGTGAAACAAATGATTGAGCCAGTAAAATGGTTAGTTCTTTGTTTTCAATGTATAATAGAGTATTTAATTGTATCATAATTGTAAAAAAAGATAAAGGTTTCTACTTCACGGATTTTGCCTATCAGCGGTTCTTTTTGGAACGTAACCCCCGCAAAAAACAAGGGTTTACTGTTTTGTCATTTCAAATCTAAATGCAAGTGTGATTTAAAAAGAATAGCAACAGAATAAAATTGAGTTTTAGACCCAGCTTTCTAGTGAGTTGTGCTTTTCAGAACAGCCTGCGGGCGACTCATGAGGTCCTTGGGGGCGACCTGGTGCCCGAGGGCACCGTGTTGGTGACCCCTGGGCTAAACCATCCGCAGTGGATGTCAAGTTTGGACAGATGCATTTCATTTTCTGTAGCAGACCTCCGTCTATCCATGTCTACCAGTGATCCTACCTGCTCAGGCTTGCGGTGGATGCCGGAGTCCATCCCAGCTGCCATCAGGCAAGAGGAGTTGCATCTTCATGCAAACCCCACACAGAAGGTCCCCTGTGGGAATCCAACCGGGGTCCTTTGAGCTGTGAGGCCGAAGCGCTAACCGCCGCCATGACAAAAGTGCCGCCATCTTGGTGCTGGTTCGAAGCTCCTCCGGCAGGCTGTCCGCAAAAAGTCCCGCCAGCCAGGAAGTGAACCTCAGCTGCAGTTCAGTCGTGTTCTTGTTTAGTTGTTGTTACACGGCAGAATTTTGCCAGTCTGGGGTGGGTGGCGGGTGGAGCCGGTATTCAAGGACACTGTAGTCCGGGTGTCAAATGGCCGGGTGCTTCTCAAGCTTCTTCTGTTACCAGAGACGGAAGTTTTGTTTGGAAACAAGCTACTCGCGCAGTTAATTGAGGCTGGAAGGATCTTCTGCGGAGGCCCGGAGAGCCTTGTCTAACCCCCTTCATTTTTTGGCCACCATCTCTAACTGTCACGTGACCACCGGATCTTTTATCAACTTTATTTTTTACCGCTAAAAGCTCTGGACGCAAACGGGTAGTATATGCTGAGTTACCTCGGTTGGAGTCCTGCTCGGTTCGGGAGCAAAGACATATTCAAAGGGAGAAAGATGAATAAATAATCCTGAGAAAAACAAGCCTTTTTTTTTTTTTTTTTTTTTTTGCTCTTGATCTGGAGGCAAAGGGAGGAAATGCATACATGTATGAGCCCCAGGCTGCTCTGAGCTCCCGTATCCAACTGATGATGCTGAGCTTCACCACAATCGCTCACCAAATATATCGCAAAGCAGGAAATATGTACAGGTTGTCTCTTGAGAAAAAACCCTTTTATTTTCCTCTAGTATCCGGTCTTTGTGAGGGAAGCGAGCCGAGACCCGATCCGGGTCCGGCCGTCAGCCACCGAAGGGTCAGGTGGCGCTAAATCGCCCGAAACGTGTTATTAGGGCTGTGGCTCAATAGGTAGCCTTCTAGTTGGAAGGTCGGCGGTTCAAATCCCGGCTCCCGGCAACACGCTGAAGCCCCGGTTGCTCCGGATGTGTGTGAAATGTCGTGGACGCTCGGGCCTTTTTCCCGGACGCCGTCGCTGATTCCAACAACCCAAATTAAAAGGAGGATATTTCTTCTGCTCGTCGTCTTTGGATCTCGCTGCACTTTCCTGTTGTTTGAGTTTCCCACCGGATGGCGGTTCATTCTGGTTCACACATCTTTCGCAGCTCCGTCTTTCCTCGCCGAGTGACGTTTGCCGATTTTCCATCGCCGGAAGGGCGGGTCGTCCTATGAACGTGCGACCGCCTTCATCGCTGCAGTCGAGAAGATGCGACAAGCTCTCCGGTGTGTTCTGATTTAATTTACTCCCGTTAATCGAATCATTTCTCATCGACAGAAACCTGTTCAGTCGACAAGGTCAGCCCAGTGCGGCAGCTGCTGAGACTCGCAACTGTAAACCTACACTCGCTGTCAGCATCTTTCAAGGTACTTTGGATGTTTAACCCTCATTTCTTTGGGACTTCCTGGACGTCTCCGGGTGACTTCGACACCACTTTTGAGAGAGAGTGTGAGAAGAAGCCGCCGGGGAAGCGTCTCGTCCTCCTGCGGGCCAAAGAACCGAAGCACTCGTTCTTTTCATTTCTTTTGCTTCGTCCGAAGCCCTTCACACACCTGGTGTGTGGAACTTCACGCCGGCATCTGGATCCCTCTGACCTCTAATCCCAACCTGAGAGGCAACAACCTCGGAGATGAGAAGTAGAAGCAAAGGGACAAAGACACCTCAGAATTAACAAGAAACTAATCTATGGAACGTTAGAAATGACCTAAAAGGAAGGAATGAATACACGTAGCTCGCAACTAGAAGGAAGTGCGATTATCCATTTACGGCGTGAAGGGCGAAGCGTGTGATCTTAATGCAGGTAGCCGGGCGACACGGTCACGTCCCAACAAGAAGTGTGAAGATTGTCAGATGGCGAAGGTCATTTCTCATAAATATTCAGGACTCGCCGTCGACGCCTATTTGAAAGTCGTTTTAATTTGCGGGGTGTCGTGTGGCGGGTTTACGGGTCACCTCCCCTCCCAGTTCCGAGGAGTCTTCGGCGGTCTCTTTACAGGAAAGCTCGCCCGTGACGTTTTTCCCTGATTCCGACAGCCCCGGAATGAAAGTGTCGAGGTCTGCCTTCAAAAACGGGCTAAAAGTTAGACACCGACTCACGAATTGAGTTTTTAGTCCAAGGCTGGTCTTGGAAGATCTCTC
Organism: Fistularia commersonii; assembly: GCF_037954325.1. Lineage (NCBI taxonomy): Eukaryota > Metazoa > Chordata > Actinopteri > Syngnathiformes > Fistulariidae > Fistularia > Fistularia commersonii. The sequence goes on from NC_141310.1 coordinate 13,991,710, forward strand.
CAGGTGAGAAGGTGCTTTTAGACATGCTGCTCTTTTATGCTTTTTTTTCAATGTTTTTTCAGTTTGTTTTTCAAGCAACTAAATCAGTGTGCGCAGCTGCGTGTGTGTGTGTGTGTGTGTGTGTGTGTGTGTTTGCAAACCTCCCAAGGGGTTGTCTAAATGTTATCAGCCGCTGGGCCGGTGAATGGAGACACGCTCTGCCACACAAATATTTTGCTATTATGAAATGTCCGAGGTCGCTGGGTGGTCATCGAGCCGCTCCAGGGCAGCCGCGTCACGGCCGGGTCGGCGGTTGCATTCCCGGCCCCTCGGGCGACACACCGATCCCAGCAGTGTCTCCCAGCGCTCTGGTTAGCATGTAGCATGACAGCTCCGCGCTAGCGCAAACATGACGGTCACCCCCCCCCTTCGGAAAATGGTCATTTCTGGAGCTTCTTAAAAACATAAACACCGAGCGCAGAGAGCAAGTGCCGGCCAGGAGCCGTTTTATGTTTGGTGAAACCACCCGGAGCTTTGGTTCCGTGATCCCGCCGAACAGTCCCACAACTTTTAGCTAAAACGATCCTCATATTTCACCGCATCAATAAAACAGAGCAACAAAGATAGAGCTTTTATGGGATTGTGTATCGCCCGAGGAGGGCCGAGCGGACGATCGGTAAAAACAAACAGGAAGGACGTCGGCGCCGATCACGTGACGGACGTGCACCGAGTGTGTTGCGACAGCGCTATCAGTTAAAGTGACTTGTGTGTCTTGAGTCGGAGCGGCTTAGCCCCGGGAGTATTATTAGAGCTCCGATTATCCCCGGCCTGATCCGCCCGCTCCTACGCTCGCCCTCTTCCCGCTGACGGGTTTGGATCCCCGAAAGACGAGCCGAGCCGCCGCCGGACATCCGCTCCGGCACATTTTCCGCCCGCCGTGGTCCCCCCTCATGTGATCCGCTCGCCTTCAACAAAAAGAAAATTGTCTCTGCGAAACGGCAGAGGAGAACGCCGACGAACGGGTTGGAGCGTGACCCGGCCTCCGCGGTGAAGGTCAACAACAACAACAGCAAATAAAACCCGATTGGCCTCTTCACCACCCCTGTTCAAACCTAATTACACATCCTGGGCCCAGAAGATCAGATGTTCCGGAAACCGCTCGAAAATCAGCAAATGTGAGGGAAAACAAAGCTCAGACTTGGAAGGATTTACTTGAATACATTCACTTTTTTTACATTATGAAACAATTGAATCGGACGGCCGTCTTGGCCGGTGGCGTGCTGTAAACACAAACCCGATCATTCCATGTTTTATGGGAGCGTCGGCACAAAATAAGCTCGCTTCTTATTAATTCACCTCAATGAGACTCATCGGCCTGCGGGAACACTGGGAACATCAGGGATCCTCAGGTCGAGTCATGACCGTCATGACCGTCATGTCGTCCACAAACACAGGAGCGCTAGTTATTAGATGGTAAGAAAACCCACGACCAGGCGGCCTCGCTGAGTGCCGGTGCGGGCCACCTCCACCTCCAGCACTTTACATTTCTGTGTGAGAATGACGGGGGGAAGCACGACCAGAGGAGGCGGTGGAGGAAACACACACTCAGGCATGCACACACACACACACACACATGCACACTCGCACATAGAGGCGTTCACTCACACACGAGTTTGGCCTGATTTTGAACAAACTGGCTGTCCTTGAACAAACAAAGACAGAGCTTGTGTGTATGTGTGTGTGTGTGTGTGTGTTTTTCTTTCTGTTTGCGTGTGTGAGTGCATGTGTCAGTCGCGTTCTCATGCACTATTAACCTCCAGCAGCGTGCTGGCACGACCGTCAGGGTCCAGCTTAGCCGTCACCTTGTCAGCGACAATGTTCTAATGCTGCCGGAGACGACGCGCGCGCCTCTTTTAGTTTTATTTTGCGGAGGCGGCGTCCTGAGAGGAGACCGTCTAAACACAAAGAAACATAAGAGATAGCTTCGACGGCGTCTGTGCGTCCGGCAGTTCGCTAACGGCGTGAAAACAAACCTTAGAATAGAAGCTAATCATCCAGACGCATGTAGCGCTTAGCGTTGTTGTACTTCACCCTGCGATACGCGGAGAATCCACCAGGGGGCGCAGGGACGGCGTCCACAACCGGGCGTGTCCAATCGGAGGGCGCCGACACAGATATCCTCGAAAATCCAGCCAATCAATGACCTTAAACTCTGCAAGTCACCCGGTGAATCGTAAACATCCGAGGGTAGCGGAAAGCACCCGCCGCTGATGTTCCTCGCCAACCGTTTATGATTGGCGGCCGCAGTTAAACCGTGTTTACGTGTCCTGGAGACACGTTCATGTTCTGATTCCTGTTGTGTTTTTCCCTCTCTCTGTCTCTGCAGCGTCCGGGGACATGAAACTCACTCCACATCAAGCTCCACTCTACGTAAGTATCGCCCCGTCTTCCAACAACAACCTGCGATTGTCCCGGAACGTGATGATAGCGGACGGCGCTACGCGGCGCTACATGTTTGCTCGCCTCCCGTCGTGGTTCCCATGGGAACGGGGGACACGTAGAAACCGAGCAGAGCCCCTGCATTCGGGCCAAAACGGAAATAGTTTTAACCTGCCCGGGTTCCGGTGATGTAACCATGGCGACGGGTGAACGACATCATCCCAAACTCTCCCGGAGGCCCCGCGGGAAATGAACGGGGGCAAATATTGTCTGAGGGGGAAAAATGTCTGTCGGCGAGGAGTCGGGATCTTCTGAGGACAACGGTGGTCCTCAAATGGAGGGTGGCGGTCCGTCCGTCCATCCGTCCATCCGTCCGTCCGTCCTGAAGCTCCCTGTGGACAGCGCCGCCCCTCCTCAACCCACCTTCCGGTAAAACAACCACTCCCAGTCGCGTGTACAATCTCAGGTCATTTCACCTCGCTGAGCAATAACCAGGGCATCCATAGTCGTGTTCACGCACACGTGCACGCATGTCCATGTAACCTTGAGATATATCAGGGTGGTTACACCAGTCTCACGTCACCATTAGGTGAGGTGAACCGCATAGGATATTTGAGTAGTGCTGTGTTAGCGTGTTAGCGTGTGCGTGTGCGTGTGCGTGTGTGTGTGTGTGTGTGTGTGTTTGTGTGTGTTTTTGCCTCTGACTGTGCGTGAATGGGAGACATTTCAGAGTGGTTACAATGGTCCCACCTCACCACTGGGGGGGACGCACACAAGGTAATGGAGAGTGTGTGTGTGTGTGTGTGTGTGTGTGTGTGTGAATCCATCAGCGTCTCACACTTTTAACCGTCCAGACAAGCTTATCTCTCCAGTGGGACTCTGGCTGGAAGCTGCCCGGCTGTCAGGCCTCATTAGCCATCAGATGTTGTGCAGTCAGAGGGTCCGATGCTGTCACTGGACCCCCTTCCAGAGCTTTCCGATGAAAGAAGTCTGAAAGGTAGAGGAGGATCCAACGCCTCCACCGGAGAAACTGCAGAACTTGTATCTTCAGTGAGGAGAACCGGCTCCTCTCGGAGAAGACGTGCATTCGCGTTCCTTTAGTTTCCGCCTCACACGTACGAGGTACATACTTTCAAACATTCCACAAAATGTTTCTTTAGTTCAGTAGCAGAAAGGAGTTCGTAGGAGTCAATGAATCTGCGAGAAACTTTGTTGGAGGGGGTTGAAAATGACGAGGATGTGAAAATCATCGGAAAAATGGTTTTAATTTTAAACAAGAAAACAAGAAAAATATTCATTAGAATCAGCATGACAATCATTTAAAATCTGCATTAACAAGTTGGCAAAAATAGGGAATCTTAACGGTGGAACGTGATCTGACGGCGGCCATGTTGGACCCGGGGGGGGGGGGGGGGGGGGGGCTTAAAAGGTGGGCAGCGCTCGCAGCCAATGGCTGTGCTTCTGACATTGAGCTGCTCAGAACCAGCAGGGTGAAGAACCCTGCTTCTTCTCGGGACCTTCTCGGGACCTCCTGTGTTTGTCGGGTTTCGTGGCGCTTTGGAATCCAAATCCATCCATCAGATGAAGACCTCATCCTGGTCTTCTCCTGTCCCGGCTCTGGACATTTCACCCTCGTTCAATCATTCCTGCTCTTTACTGCCAATCCTGCACTCGGGGTCGCAAGAGTCTTGACGTTCACGGGGCCGATCCCCTTCTCGGTCACACCCCTGGGAAATTCAGGGTGTCCAGTGAGCCTCCTGCATGTTTATGGACCGGAGGAACCTGGAGGAACCTGGAGGAGCCTGGAGGAAGCCCATGCAGACACATGGAGACCCCACACAGAAAAGGCCCCCTGTGGGAATCCAGGGACCTTCTTGCAGCGAGGAGGCGGCGCTAACCACTGGACCTCCTTGACACCCAGGTCTCCGTCGCTCTCGGTTAATTCACGCAAATTTTTGGGTAGATTTTGGAAACATCTCACCGTGTGGGAGTTCGTCCCCCTGGTTTTTTTTCACATGTTAAGTTGTGGTGGTCTTCGCCGCAGCCCTGCCACCTCCTCCGCCATCAGGGCTCCAAAGCGGCGGTCCGGATTGAATTGCGGAGCGACTGTTTCCGTGAAGTCTTCCTCACTCGTCCCTCAAACGGCAGACTTAAAAAAAAATAAATATTGTTATTTTTGAAAAGTTTCTTCCGGCTGCGTTATTATAATGGCTGGATATTAATTTGGACAAGAAAAGGCTGTCGGAAATAATTTGAGCAGCCTTTGTGCCGAAGCGGCGGGTTGTTATTATGGCGGAGGTGAATTAGCACCAGCCTCCAGCGGCTCGCACAAAAACCATTTCTGCTCTCACCCTTCTTTTTTTTTATTCCCCCTCTCTTTTTCTCTTCGTTTTTTTTTCCGTCCGCCACGACTGTGTGGAACTTATTTCACACTAATACGTTTCCATTTTGCAGAGAAGCGCAAAGTCACAAATCCGCCGAGGTACCAATCCTTTCAGCGCCACACAAGCCCCCTAATTTCCAGTCCGGGCTCCGGATAAGAGATGAGTTTTTAATGGAGAGGAAGTCATGGCCGCCGGCTTCCACCTCTCCGCAGCTCATTTACTCCGCTGCCCTCGCTCTGCCGTTTGAAGCTGAGACTCTTCCTCGTAAAAAAAAAAAGAGGAGGGGAAAAAAAAAAACCTCCCCGCTTCCCCTAAAGGTGGAGTCCTGCTGCTTTTCCGAGCCATTACGTTCTGGATTGACCCGTGATTGCGGTTCCTGCGGCTCCGAGCCCGGCGGATCGGCGCTAACCTCCCCTCCTCCTCCGCTCGGACCTCCTCTGCTGATGTGGAGAGCGTAGCTGCTAATGAAAGGTGACCGAGCAACAGGGTACCTGGGAGAAAACCTGCGATAAATCAGGAGAATAGTAGTCGCGATTGAAGCCGGTCACGAACCCCCTCCTGCCACCAGGGGGCGCCGTTCTCATTCGTCACACCGCGATTGAACGGTTAAACAAGCGCAGCACGGAGCAGTAGCTGCTCGTAGGTGGCGGCTGAAGCCGGCGGAGCGTGTAGCCTCCAATGTGAAGGTTGGCGGTTGGATTCCTGTTTGCGTGCTGAGGTTTCCTCGGGCAAGAGGCCGGACTCCTCACGCCGCTGCCGTCGCTGGATGTGAGGGTGGATGTGACGTACTTTGGAAGTGATCAACAAGTGGAGACCATTTTGGATTCTGTGCCGAAGAGCGGCCCACTGAGCGGGGTCGACACGATGTTGCTGCCATGACGATCGGCGGTATGACTTCCGATAACGCTTGTTGATCGGAAGGCTCCGGCTGTCCTTCCTGGCTTCGGGCATCGCCGGCACGAGTGGGGGCGCCACATCTACGAAGACCACGAATCCACGTCAGAAAACAAGCAGCCTCATATGGGAACGCCAGTTGACAAGTGCCGAGCGTCCTGGAGGGTGTTTGACACGATGACATGACGATGATGACGGGGTGGAAACGAGTGTTGTCGATGAGTGTAAAAGCGGCGCATGAAGGGGTTGTTCTGGCCTCTGAGCTGTGAGGTTGTCCATTGAAGAGCACACACTCCCCAGGTGGCTCCTTTGTGATGCCGGAGCTTCATAGATCCTATTAGCTTCTCCGCTGTCCCTCCCCGAGTGGAACGAGGCACCGAGGTAGACATTTTTTTGTTTTAAAGAGCAGGAAGGAAACCCGTTTAACCCCGGCTGCGAAGCACCTCTTCGCCTCATGTCGGCCCGATTGGGTTTGAGCGAATTCTCAACATTCAGCCGGATAGAACGACCCATTATCCCTCCTCCTTGTCAAGAAGCTGCCCCCCTCCACCCCACCACCCCCCGGTGGAAAGAAGCTAATTTTGAACAGTGTCCCTCTTATTTATCGCTGCTGCGTTGTCTCCTGTCCTCAGATGACACAGTCATTCCCCTCACGCTCGCACACAGCGGCCGATTGTCTGCGCAGAGACACCGCGAGCCGCACAATGAGCTGTTTAAAATCACATTGGCTCATCTCGGCCCGGTTTTCATAAAGACGGCCACGGTATTAAACCCGCGCCCGGGCCGTTCTGGCTCGGCTCATAATGCCGTACATTGTCGAACCCCCCCCCCCCCCCCCTGAAAATTTTTGTCTGTTTGTCTCCTGTGTTTTCCTGCTTCTCCACGGCATAACTGAGCTCCAAATCAGCTGAAATACCGGCACCGAGTAGCCCCCGACAATCCTTCGTCCTACTAATTGATTCGCTCATTCATTTTCTGTGCTGCTTATCTCGCTAACAGGCTGGTGTTGGTGGATGAGCTCGCTAGATCGTGCGGGAGATGCGTTCGGACCCGGGCTGGTCACTCGTCGATCACATATGGAGACAGGCGATCGAGCCACTCGTGATGGGGGAACTGCCGTAATTTCCGGACGATAAGCCGCGACTTTTTTCACGTAAACAACGATGCGGCTAATACATGGACTTTTTTTGGGGGGGGGGACGCTAACGAGCTTCACGCCACTAAAACATTTATCCTCGTCATGACCGGGAAATTCTGAGTCCGTTCAACACCGAAAAAGACGACTTAAGTGCGCAGGAGGAAGCCCGAGATAGCGATCGGCCAGCCGGTGCGGCTAATATTGAGGTGCGCTCAATAGTCCGGAAATTACGGTAGCCTATTTGTCGGAGAAAGAAAGTTAGCTCAAAATCTGCCGGCGGGGTCATGACCCAAACTTCACCAGACCTCTTTCAGTCAGCAGGAAGTGACGCTCAGCTATTCCACACAAACAAGCAACAACAGCTGTATCTGATCATGGCTTCATACAGATGTATGCTCTTCACCGTCCCGTGGCTACACAGCCACACCCCGCCAGCTGCTCACTGTACATGGTGTGACACACATCCCTGCTGTACGCGATATTCACACTGTATATATACTGTATATACCACTGTGCTGTACTTCTCTGCTTCTCCTCACTTCCTCATACAGTACCGTAGTTCCTCTCTGCGCCCTGTCGTATGCTTTTTCTGTTCCTCCGTAGAGCTAGAAAAAGGACACCACAGGGCACGGAGAGAGGAACTACCGTGCTCTATGAGGAACTCTGGAGTGGCAGAGAACTATGTTGGACGGGTGCAGGACATGTATGACAGCTGTGAGACAGCGCTGAGTCGTGCTGTCGGCGTGACAGAGAAGTTCAAGGTGGAGGTGGGACTACGCCATGAATCTTGCAACATCCAAACAGGAAGCATCTGCAAACCGTGGAATGTCCCGATACTTTTTCATCCGGTCAGACTAATCGATAGATAACACGATTACTAAAAGAATCGATATAGCGAAAAAGCGCCCTGTCGTCCGATGGTTTTTAACCTTCACGTCAGTACAAGGTGGAACCAAATTCCTCTTGTGCTCAAACAGATTAGGCCACTATGGCGTATTCCAAAACCCCGAAAAATCGACAAACAACATTCAAGCAACACGCTGACGGAAAATAAACTCAAAAATTCACAGTAAATGATGTAAAAACAAGTTTATTAGTCTATGAAATATTTCCAAAAATCTGGCAAGCACTTGCAAAACCTCTCAATCAGCACAAAGTCGTCCTAAAAAGCGGCTGTTGGGGATGTTGTGGTGTGGTCCCGCCTCTGCTGTGAGCTCTTAATGGCTTTAAAATCCCAATACAAATCCAATTAAAACAAACAAACAGAACAATGTGAGCGCCACTTGTTAATTACACAGTAATTGCAGTTTAAGTATCCGGGTTCTGGGAACTGTTGTGCAACCGAAGCGAGAGGAACGTCAGCTTCTAGTCCAGCTGTCTCTTGTTCCGATGTTCTCCGCCCAGCTATCGGGCCCAATTCCTTGTTTTTTGCATCGACATATTATTACCCCCTTCATTTATGTTTATCATCTTTGATATATATTTATGTTTTATATATATATATATATATATATTTGTCTTGGTGTCATTTATATGACAAATCTGGTGCTGAGATGAATCTTAAAAAAAGTTTCCGCACCATCTGGCAGCTCGTTATCCAGTCGGTAATCACATCCCGCAGGACGGCGGCTGCTATCGGAGAAGCGACCGAGCACGACTGTTGTATTTCCACGATGGCGTCTGACTGCGGCTCAGTGAGCTCGACTCGCCCAAACAGGAAGTCCGGTTCCTTTTAATCGGACCTAGACCCTCACGGATCCTGCCAGGTGAACTCTATCCTGACGGGATCATCATCAGAACTTCAGGACCAGATTTTGTTTCCTTGACTTTCAGCCAGAATAAAAGGAAAGGTGTACAAGACAGTGGTGAGACCAGCGATGATGTTTGGACTAGAAACTGTTCCAATGACCAAAAGACAGCAGGCAGAACTAGAGGTTGCAGAGATGAAGATGTTGAGGTTCTCTTTGGGAGTGACCAGGATGGAGAGGATCAGGAATGAGTCTATCAGAGGAACAGCACATGTTAGATGTTTTGGAGAGAAGGTCAGAGAGGCCAGACAGAGATGGTTGGGTCATGGACAGAGGAGGGATAGAGAATATATTGGTAGACGGATGCTGGAATTGGAGCTGCCAGGCAAGAGGTCTGGAGGAAGACCAAAGAGAAGATTTATGGACGTCGTGAGAGAAGATATGAAGGTAGTTGGTGTGAGAGAGGAGGATCCAGAGAATAGAGTTAGATGGAGAAAGTTGACTCGCTGTGGCGACACCTGAAGGGAAAAGACAAGAAGAAGAAGAAGAAGAAGAAGATATAAACAGTTTGTCAAGAGGTTCCATTCTCTGCCACCTCTGGTTCCAGCTCAAACCTCAGGTCCACCCATTTGAAAAGGACCATGTGTGCAGGATGGAAGTACTTCTTCTCCCTTCAGGTGCCAATCACCTGCCTCCAGCCAACCCTCTTCTCTCACACCATTCAACTTCCTGCCCTTCAGCTCTCCATCCATAAACCTCCTCTCTGGTCTCCAGCTGATCTTCTCCGTCCCTCCTCTGTCCATATCCGAAACCATCTCCGTGTGACTTTATCTTCAGAGCACCTAACATGCATCTGATGAATCCATTCCTGGTCCTCTCCCTCCACCTCACTCCTAAAGGGGATCCTGCATCCGACATCTTCACCTCTTCTGCCACCTGTCTTCTCCTCGGTGTCTCCAAACCAAACACCACGTCTGCCCTCCGCCTCCATCTCCTCCATCCTCTCACTCTATCACCCCTGAAACCTTTCTCCAGCATCTCCAACCTGCTGGTCTCTCCAGCTCTTCTCCACCCTCTCCATTCCCCTGTTATGTTGATCCTCGGTCCTTAAACCCCTCCACCTTCTTCATCTCCACTTCCTGGTTCCTCCCAGTCCCACACATCTATTGTGTGGAACCTTCAGCCCACACCCTCCACCTGCTCCCTGCAGTGTCATCTGCAACCATCAAAGATGCCTTTCCATCACTACAACAACAAAAAAAGCCAATCGTAGGATTGATATTTTCATTTTCATTGGTGTTATCTGTCAATGACAAGCCACCTTGAAGTGGTGAAAAAATATGATGGTCTGTGGCTCCTTAGAGGAAACATGGCTAAACTTTTCAGGTTACAAAAACAAATCTACAGTTTATTTTCTTACTAATTCCTGGAGAGGTACAAGTCTACCAGCCATTTCCTGCGGCAGATAACCGCCGTGCCCTGGGCCAAACAAGAAGGATCACCATGGAGACAGAGAAAGTCCCTTAGGCTCCCTGGTAGTTGAGAGTTTTGGTCCCTCTCAGTTTTACAACTTAATTTGCTCATTCATTTATTCTGCCTTTATGACTGTTGGATGCCAGACAAAGCTGTTGTGTGCCATAAAGTTTTGTCTTATCAGTCCAATGCGGCTGTAATGACCATTTCCATCGGCTTTCCGACTAAGACCCAATGAAACCTCGGCATTAGATGACCCATGTTGGCCTCGATTCTTCCCGCCCCTCCACAGGGACGCTGCGTTGTCACGGTGCAGCTCGAGGAGCAGGAGCTGGCGGCGGAGGACGGCGAGGGCGTCGACTACTTCCTGTTGTTTGCAGGAAGCACGCAGCGTCACCTGACCAGCACCCTGAGGAGCGGCCATGACACCCTGCAGGCCCTGTGTCCCGGTAAGACGCCGGCCAATCAACCAAAGCCGAGGGACGATCGTCGCAAAACCCACATCGGCTTGTTCGTTTCTCTTCATCAAACTGCTTTTTATTTCCATTTCTACCCAGGTTTAAGCCCTTTTATCCCATACAGAAAGTCACCTATTAAGATACAATCGTACCTTGACGTAAGACGAGAAGTTCTGTGACAGAACTGGTAATGTAGTTTGCTCCTATATCAAATTAAATTTCCCCATTGGAAAGCTATTAATCCATTCCAGAACCCCGGTTTGTGAGGTATTTTTAGACAAGACAAATGGGCTTTATAAGTAATAAATACTGTATCAACAGTAATAATAATAGATACCAAAAGAGCATGTCAACAAGTAGAGTGTTTTTGTTAAGTGTATTTGTTGTTGTATTGAAGGAAAGTAGATAAGGAGGCCTGGTGGTGGAATGAGGACGTGTAGGAGTACATCCAGAGAAAGAGGTTAGCAAAGAAGGAGTGGGACACTGAAGAGAATATAATAATAATAATTTATCCTTTATTGATCCCTCGTGGGGAAATGCGTTCTCAACAAAGAAGCGATCATGGATGAACCATGAGCAGTAGGCTGGTCAGGGGAGCAACAAGGGGTTCAGTGTGACAACCAGATAGGAGTACAGGGAGATGCAGCACAAGGTAAAGCTAGAGGTAGCAAAGGCCAAGCAAAGGGGGTATGATGACTTGTATGCTGGTTGGACAGTAAGGAGGGAGAGAATTTATACAGGTTGGCAAGACAGAGACATAGAGATGGGAAGGGTGTACGGTAGAGAGGGAAGTGACAGATACTAGAAGATGGAAAGAGTACTTTGAAGAACTGGTGAATGAGGAAAATGAAAGAGAGGCAAGGGTGACCATTGTAGACCACAAATTAGCAAGGATTGGTAAAAGTGAAGTGAGGAAGCATTGAAGAAGATGAAGAGTGGAAAGGCAATCGTTCCAGATGATATACCTGTGGAGGTTTGGAAGGGTCCAGGAGAGGCAGCGGTAGAGTTTTTGGATAGATTATTCAACAGGATGCCCATTTTTAAGAATAAGGGGGATGTGCAGGATTGAGGCAACTATAAAGGGATAAAGTTGATGAGCCATACTATGAAGTTATGGGAAAGAGTAGAGGAAACTGGACTGAGAACAGAAGTCAGCATTAGTGAGCAGCAGTATGGCTTCATGTTGAGAGAGTACCGCAGATGCAGGATTTGCTTTGAGAATGCTGGTAGAGAAGGTCAGAGAGAGCTGCGTTGTGCCTGTAGACCTAGAAAAAGCAGACGACAGGGTGCCAAGAAGAACACTGGTATTGTATGAGGAAGTCTGGAGTGGCAGAGACCTAAATTAGACTGGTGCAGGACATGTATGCTAACTGTGAGACAGTGGTGAGATGTGCTGCAGGTGTAACAGAAACGCTCAAGGTGGAGGTGGGACTCCATCAGGGATCACCTCTGAGCCTCTTCTTGTTTGCAGGCTGACAAATGAACCTCCATGGACCATGAGGTTTGCAGATGACATTATGATCTGTCATAAGAGTAGGTGGAGGAACATCAACAGAGGTGGAGATAGTCTCAGCAAGACAGAATATATGTGTGTGGATGAGAGGAACCCGGGTGGAACACTGAGGATACAGGGAGTGGTGATCAAGAAGGTGGAGGATTTTAAGTTTTAAGAGTCAACAGTCCAGATTAATGGGCATGGTCATGTAGAGCGAATTGGTAGACGGATGCTGAGGTTGCACAGGAGAATCAGTGCATCTTCATACAGATAGCAAAGATGTCCAAGCCTGTACCACTGATTGGTTTCATGTCTCTTGTAATGGAGTTATTTGAACCAGAGAGTCCTTAGGCCAGACCCTGAGGCCTCCAGTTGCCCCTGACGTTCGGCGACTCCTTCAGATGCTCCTCGTCATGCACACGTTTTACCAGCTGCTCTGAATGTTTGTGCTTAGACGGTGAAAACGCCGTTTTCTTTTTTCTCCCCGCCGCCCCCGGCTTTCCTTCTTTCCTTCCCGCCAAAGTAAATATTCCACCCGTTTTCTTTTTTACAGCCGCGCGGCGTCTTATCAACCCCGACTCTCCCAAGCTGTTTTCCAGATTTAGTAATAAATAGATAAGTAAATGAATCCAGCCGGAGCTTATCTTTAACGACCTGTTCCAGGAGAACCTCTCCCCGAGGCTGCTCGGTGCCTCTGGAGTCACTTGGAGAGACCTTTGCACACACAGTCGCCAGTTAGCATCCAAAATTAACTCGAGGACGTGGAGGCCACGTCCTTAATTATGCATCCAAGCTCCGCCCCCTCGCCGGGCGGCCCTAACTGATGTCGCTGAGGAGCGGCGAGGAAATCACGATTCACTCCGGCTGTGGAGGAACGACTGAAGACAAAGGGTTAATCATCCACTGGCCCTCAAAACCCCGGTCCCAGAGGGAGCTCAGAGGGGGCGGAGCCTGTGATTGGCGTGGACGCAGGCTTAGCAGGCAGGCGTGTCACCGTTTTTAAAGGTAACCGCTGTCTCTACCAGATGACGGGGCAGGATGCGGCCCGACACCTCGCTAAGTGGAGGACGGGATTACGGCGGGGGGGTGTTGTTCCCGCCGGCAGATTAGTTCTGCTCCACCGAGCTCCACCAGGGCGCTGAGAAGGTCGCGGCTTGTGACTCGGAAGGTCGCGGCGAGAGAATTCCCCGAGTGTCCCGGGAACAAACGGCGAGGATAGAACGGCCGACAGGATCGCGACAACCTTCTGGGAAACATTATCATTGTGTCAGCGTGGACCTGAAGCCTCTGAGAACTGGAGCGCTTAAAGGCTGGAGGAACCTGAGCGGGGCGGGGGTAGTCTGCCATCTTTGTTCATAATAATTAACCATTTATACTTAATTAATCCCTTGTGGGGACATTGGTTCTCCGAAGTGAAGCCATCATGGATGAACCATGAGCAGTCGGCTTCCAGGGGAGCAGTGAGCCCTTCAGTGTCCTGCTCAACCACACTTTGACATGTAGGTGAGATGAGATGAGAACAACTTTATTTATCACGAAGGAAATTGTTGTGCCAGAGTTTCAAGCAAAACCATAACAATAATAGATAATAGTAGGAAGGAGGGAGAATAAGAAATACAATAAAATATAAAGTGTCAAAGTTAAGACTATCAAGTGCTTTAAGGTCTTAACCTTCTCCAGGCAGATGTTGCAGATTTGCGACAGCCAAATATCAGATTTTTCCTGCAACTACAACTTAATTTGAGCCTGAGAGGGTTAAAAAGTACAAAGATTTGAATGTTCCCTTCAGCTGAGGGAAGAGAAATTAAAAAGTCTGATAGCCTCAGGTAGGAAAGACCTCCTGTGGCGTTCAGTGGAGCTCCTTGGTGGTATCAGTCTACGACTGAAAGAGCTCTGACAGGACGTCAGTGTCCATGCAGGTGATGGACGTCGTCCGTGATGCTGAGGAGCTTCTCTGACACCTGACACCTTCTCTGACACCTCTGACTCCAGCTCCACTCCAGGACAGATCCAGCTCTCCTGATGAGCTTGTTGAGTCTGTTAGCATCAGCTGTCTTGATCCTGCTGCCCAGCACACAACAGCGTAGAAGATGACGCCGGACACCAGTGAGTGGTAGAACATCTGCAGCATGGTCCTGCAGACGTTGAAAGTTCTGAGCCTCCTGAGGAAGAACAGGCGGCTCTGACCCTTCTTGAAGATGGCGTTGGTGTTCAAGGTCCAGTCCAGTTTATTGTCCAAGCGTCCCACGTGGAGCCGGGTATCCAAGCAGGGATGTTGGCTTCCACAGATGATCGCTGCGCCTGCCGCCCCACGCCGACCCAAGTCCTTGTGAAGCCGATGGTTTTGTAACCAACTTTCAAACGAAAATAATTCAATGAATATGAAACGTTAGCGTGGTGAAGTTGTCGGACCAGCAGGGGGTCTGCGAGGAGCCGGCTCCTGGCCTGGAACGGGACCTTCTCGCCGCCGCGTCTCCACCCGCTTCTCTCTTTTCTTACTTTACAAAATTGTCAAGTGAAGTCCAGATGTTTCCCACAGAGTTGCTTCTCCAGACCGGGAGCCGCTCCGACCAAAGAGATCCACCCCGGTGGTTAGCCCGGCTCATGCTAGGTTAGCTAGGTTAGCCACTTCATCCATCCAGCGGGCTAACAGTCCCACCGTCCCTCTCAGCAACGACGTCACGCCGCCGTTTGGGTCGGGTAAATTTAGAGTTCTATTTCAAACGGACACAAACCAGCCTTTGTTTCAGGGGCGCTGCAACAATAGATAAACGCCTTAAATCATAGCCTTGGGATTTCCCAAGGCGCCACTAATACCAGCTTTTATTTTGAAAAGGTGGCGTCAGACTCTAACGCACTCTCCTCCTCGTCCTCTGCAGCCCACGACTGCTGCGAGTCGGTGTCCGTCACCTTGTGCGCCGTCTGCCGGACGCCACCCGAGGACGGCGGCGGCGGTTTGTCCCCGCTGGCCGAGCTTCGCTTCAGCTTCGTCCAGGACCTGGCCTTCGACATGGCCCAGTTTCTGGTGAGCCTCTTTTCCATTTCTGCGAAGCACAAATAAAGCAAGGGGACGGAAAAAGAGGGTGGTTGCCATGGGTTACCACGTGGGAAGCGTGACGGGGAAAACAAAAGGTGGCTGTTATTGTTTGTCCCGCTGTCCTCGCTATCTATTTAATGAATTTCCGCCGCGTGAGGAGAAAGCGAGCTTTAACGGAGACCTTCGGGTTGTTTGGACGACACAGCATCTCCCACACCTTCAGACCTTTTTTTTTTTTTTTTTTTTGTTAAAAGAAAAGACTTCTGGGGCTGATATTTCTGGACCGGGTTCTTAGCGGGTTATTTTAGTTCCAGAGAAAAGCCCCTTGTTTGTGTTCGTCATGTGAAAGGTGACCCGCTCTGACTGCAGCCCGGAGGGAGCGTCTTCATGTTCCCTCTCAGAAGGTCCAGAGCTCAATCCCGTTTGTCGGTGTCCTTCCGTGTCCGCGGCCAGGTGAGCACGGCGGGCCGGGCCGACGGCCTGGAGGGGGCGCTGCTGCTGGACGAGTGTCAGATCCCCCTGCAGGAGTGCGAGCGGCTGGACCAGAGCCTGGCGCTGGCGCTGCACCACCTCGCCCTTCCTCCGGGGTGGAGCCTGCTCGGCAACACGGCGGACGCTGACGCCGGTGAGACACACACACACACACACACACACACACACACACACACACACATGGAAGAGTCACCGTCAAAGGTGTCCAGACGTTCATGCAGACGTTCCATACATCTCAGCTCCAGCCCAGGTGAGAACGAAGGAATGAATCATCTGGTCGCTCAGGTGACGTCTGAGGAGATGTATGGATGGCGGCGTTCCCTCCTGGTCCTCGGCGGGCCGTCCATCAAATCAGCTTTTCTCTAACGCTCCCCCTCCCGAAGAGACCGGATCAACTTGTAACGGTCCACGCCGCCACGCTCATGCCACGGCCGGCTGTCGCGTCGACAGCGGTGGCGTTGAGTGATGCGGGCGGTGATAGGCTGCTCCTCGCCACATGTCAGCGCCGAAAACAGAAAACGGCGGGGCGACGAGCGGGACTCTGCTCGCCATTCATCACTTCTGACGGGTGATGGATGGCGCCGGGCGATAGGTGGATGTTACCGCGGTTTATCTCACTCATCTCTGGAGGCTGCACACACACACACACACACACACACACACACACACACACACACACACACACACACACACACACACACACACACACACACACACACACACGCACAGAGCGGCTTCACTCGGAAGCTTGGATCAAGTCAGGATTTAACAAGCCACAGGAGAAGCAGGAGGCTAAGCTGGCTCTGGAAGTGAGGAGCAGTCAGGTGGTTTCAGTGTCTTCTTCTTTGGGCAGCCAATCATCTGCCTCCATCTCACCCTCTTCTCCCACACCAACTAACTTCATGTCTTCTTCTGCTCCATCCATAAACCTCCTCTGGTCTTCCTCCAGACCTCCTGCCTGGCAGCTCCTACCCAGATCTTCTCCGTCCCTCCTCTGTCCATGTCCAAACCATCTCCATGTGACTTTGTCTTCAGAACATCTAACATGTGCCGTCCCTCTGATGGATCCATTCCTGGTCGTCTCCTTCCACCTCACTCCTGAAGAGGATCCTCCGACATCTTCACCTCTTCTGCTTCCTGTCTTCTCCTCGATGTCTCCAAACCAAACACCATGTCTGCTCTCCATCTCCTCCATCCTTTCCTTTCACACTCTCTCACCCCTGAAACCTTTCTCCAGCATCTCCAACCTGCTGGTCTCTCCAGCTCTTCTCCACCCTCTCCATTCCCCTGTTATGTTGATCCTCGGTCCTTAAACCCCTCCACCTTCTTCATCTCCACTTCCTGGAGCCTCACCGTTCCACCAGGTTGTGTGTAACCATCGACGTCTTCTATGACCTCCACCCAGCTCAGCCAGGCTTCACCCCGTCTCCCCGTTTTTAACTGTGTACACACACACACACACACACACACACACACACACGCTGCACTGAGATCCCTGCTTTAATATAGAACTTCCCCTGGAGGGACAAAGATGAAGAGAGCCGCCACTGGACTCGCTGATGGTGTCTGTGTGTGTGTGTGGGTGTGTGTGTGTGTGTGTGTGTGGTGTGTGTGTGTGTGTGTGTGTGTGTGTGTGTGTGTGTGTGTGTATTGAGGCTGAGAGTTCATCCCGAGTATGCGGCCCATAATGGACTCAATTAATGAAATGTAATTAAAAGTGGAATGTGGGCCAGTGTGTTTTATTCCCGCCGTTATTGTGGCGGCGGCGGTTTCATCACCTGATGTCGTAACCCGGGTTTTCTCACACGGGCAGCGACAAAGACTGTTTTTTTTTTTCTATTGTTCCTCCCCGAGGGTGTCCGGCTCCACCGCTCCACCTCTCCAAATCATCTGCCTCCCCAGATCCTCCACCATCACCTCCAAAACACCCAAACCCCGCCCAGACGTCCGTCCGGCCGCCTTTTCCCTTCCCGGCGTCTGGACGAGGCTCCGGAGCTCTCGTACGCCGCCGCTCACCATGGCGTCTTTCTGTCTCCAGAGGTGGAACCCCAGGAGACCCTGCTGCATTTCTCCGCCCGCCGAGGCCTCCTGCAGGTGACCCAGTTCCTGCTGCGGCAGGCGGGAGCTCGGGAGGCGCTGAAGCTCCACAACAGGGAGGGGATCACACCTGCAGGACTCGCTGCTCTGCGGGGACACACACACCTACAACACCTCCTCACACAGTGAGTAAGACACCACACACACACACACACACACACACACACACACACACACACACACACACACACACACACACACACACACACACACACACACACACCTACAACAACTCCTCACACGGTGAGTAAGACACCATACACACACACACACACACACACCCACCCACAACAACTCCTCACACAGTGAGTAAAAGACCATACACACACACACACACACACACACACCTACAACAACTCCTCACACGGTGAATAAAAGGACACACACACACACACACACCTACAACAACTCCTCACACGGTGAGTAAGACACCATACACACACACACACACACACACACACACACACACACACACACACACACCACAACAACTCCTCACACGGTGAGTAAAAGGCCACACACACACACACACACACACACACACACACACACACATACACACCTACAACAACTCCTCACACGGTGATTAAAAGGCCACACACACACACACACACACACACACACACACACGCATGTATGTATAGCTCTGTGTGTGTGTGTATATATATATATATATACACACATGTATACACAGACATGTATACACACATAAACTCACGCATATACCCACACACACCCATGCATTTACACATACACAAATATGCATGTTTGTTTGTTTTTTATATGTATATGTGTGTGTGTGTGTGTGTGTGTGTGTGTGTGTGTGTGTGTGTGTATATATATATATATATATATATATGTGTGATATAGGATTTTATTTGGTATCCTATACAGGGATGTGAAACCTGGTTGTCAGACTGAGCTTATAACTCCATTTGTTTGTACAACAAATTTAATTTAAGATAAGATGTACTTTATTGATCCCCATAAGGGAAGTTCTTTTGTCACAGTAGCTCAACAATTACTGTTTCAATAAATATGGGTATGAATATAAGTAGAGACAATTAAAAGATAGCAAAACACTTCCACAAATAAATGCACAGCAACAAGGACAGGAATAGACGACAGAATGGAGGCAGAGAAACAAAGACAGTAAAGGGGAGAAAAGACATCCACAATAAGGAAAAGGACGTAAAATGACACAAACGGGATGGTTTCCCATTTAACTGAACTGAAACGACATGAATCCCAGGTTTAGTTGTATTTTAAATTAAAGATATTTGTAAATATAATAATAATACGTAATAAAAGAGTGGAGGAGGTTGTTGCTCTATCCTTAACTTCCTGGCTTCACCGTTAATGCTACAATGCTATGCTAAATGTAACTCGCACCGGTCGCTCCACTTCATGTCTGAACTCCATTGATGGACGGAGTGAAGCTGCTCCTCCTCTAAAAGCATCAAACCGTCCCCGACCCGCTTTAGACCGTCCATGTTCCCGCCTTCACCGCACCGAATCCCCGTAAACGTTTGCCACCTTCTCTCTGGAAGATTCTCTCCATCACCGAATCTCAACCACAGCGACTTTACCATCTCTTTTCCATGATTATCTAGCTTGAGGTGGGCGGGGCGTCCCGCCGTCTTTAAACGCCTCATCGGTGTCAGAGGCTCCTCCCACTCGCTTCCTCCTCAGATCTGAGCTCCAAACGGCCTGGAGCTCCATCAGTTCCCAAGGCGATGCACTGGAAGTTGGTTGGTGTGTCCTCTGTATCCAAACAGGGAAATAGGATCCTGCTACGGAGGTGTCAAACTTAAATACACCACAAAACCAGCGCACCAAGTCACATTAAAAGGCGCAGCGACGATCCGACGGGCAAACGAACGGCTCCTTCATTTCCACAACTTTTCCTTCGGTTTCCCAAGTTACTCTCATTTCCGGACTAAAAGCCGCAACTTTTCTCACACGCTTTGAACGCTTAAACAACCATGCGGCTGATTATGGATGTGTGGATATACTGGGGCTGATGAGCTTCACGCTGCCAAAACATTTATTCTCGTCACATCGCGACCATGAAAGACCGTCAAGTTCTGAGGCCGGTTTTAGAGCGCAGGAGGAAAACCCAGATAGCCATCAGCTGGAGGACAAAGAAAATGGATGGATAGATGGAAGGACTTTTCCTTGTCTTATTTATTATTCATCTTTTTCATCAGCTGTGTTACAGCCGGTGTTTGGAAAAAAGCTTTTCCACCACATATTTGTGGATGTTTTTAATCAAAAGTGTAAATATCTCATGCTACAACCTGGACACCTGCGGCCTCTAGACAAGTACGAGTAGATTTATTTAGTTATTTGTAGCTGCCGCGGCTTATATTCAGGTGCACTCAATAAAACGGGACATACGGAGAACATGGGAAGAAGATAGTTATCTCAAAGTATTCAATCAATTACCAACATTTCCCTCAAATACCCTTTTTTGTAAGAAAATGGATAAAACTTGAGAGAGAGCGAAAGAGATGGGGTGAGGCTATTTGCTGGCACAAAACACATGGTGTTCATGTGTGTGTGTGTGTGTGTGTGTGTGTGGGAGAGTTAGTGTGAGTGATATACACACACACACAGCACTATTTTGTGAATATGCTGAGAGTCCGGCAGAGCGGTGTGTGTGTGTGTGTGTGGGGGGGGGGGGGGCAGTTGGTGTGAGAGTGATATAAACACACACACACACACACACACACACACACACACACACACACACACACACACACACACACACTCAGCACTGTTTTGTGAATATGCTGAGAGTCCAGCAGAGCGGTGTGTGTGTGTGTGGGGGGGGGGGGGGCAGTTGGTGTGAGAGTGATATAAACACACACACACACACACACACACACACACACACACACACACACACTCAGCACTGTTTTGTGAATATGCTGAGAGTCCAGCAGAGCGGTGTGTGTGTGGGGGGGGGCAGTTGGTGTGAGAGTGATATAAACACACACACACACACACACACACACACACACACACACACACACAGCACTGTTTTGTGAATATGCTGAGAGTCCGGCAGAGCGGTGTGTGTGTGTGTGTGTGGGGGGGCAGTTGGTGTGAGAGTGATATAAACACACACACACACACACACACACACACACACACACACACAGAGCACTGTTTTGTGAATATGCTGAGAGTCCGGCAGAGTGTGTGTGTGTGTGTGTGTGTGTGTGTGTGTGTGTGTGTGGGGGGGACAGTTGGTGTGAGAGTGATACACACAGACAGACACACACACACACACACCACTTTTTTGTGAATATGCTGAGTCTGGCTGTGTGTGTGTGTGTGTGTGTGTGTGTGTGTGTGTGTGTGTGTGTGTGTGTGTGTGTGTGTGTGTGTGTGTGTGTGCAGTGAACAGGTATGCTCCTGTGAGCTGGGCTCCTCCACAGTGAAACATCACACCGGCCTCAAAGTCCCATCTTTTTTATAAACACATGTGCTTTTCCTTGCGTTCCCTCCTGAGAGGTGAAGTCAGCGTCCGCCCGCCCAGCCGGTGACCTCAGCTCCTCAGCTGCGTTCACACAAACCCGGCCCGAGGTTACGCAAGCGGGCACGTGCAGGGCGGCAGCCAGAACCTCCCGGTCTTATCGGACGGGAGGAGTCGCCTCCCGGGTTTGCTCAGCAGGGCGGGGAGACGGGAAACACCGGTATCGCATCGGACGCCGGATAAACCCGGCGCATTCACCAACTCACAGGGTTCCGCTCCTCCTCCAGAAGCTTCCGGATCGATTCCGAAAAAGGGTGTTTCTCTGCGACTTCAGGATGTTCCTGAAGTGTGTGCAGATTTTCCTCACAGCGACCATGTCTTTGTCATTCCTCCAGGAGATTATTTGCCAACGCTGGCTTTGCAACACACTTCATTTATTTTTATGTCACGCTCTTATTTAGACGCTCCGTTTCGGGATGTTAAAATCGGCCAGGACGGATCAGAACACGTATTTTCTCAGGCCTGCTTGCGAGAAGAGCTCATGGAGTGTAGAAGGGTGGAGGGTCTGGAGGGGGTTCCGCTGACATCACCTCTCCCAAGCACTGCTGCGCCTTATTAAGATCCTCGCCGATGATCTAAGTGTTTATTTCACATCAGGGCTGAGACGGAGCCGTGGCCGGAGTTGTTCCCGGACGCCGCGCCGCCGCCGCCGCCGCCTCCTCCCTCCTCTGGCCGGCTGGAGTGCCACCTTCCCAGGCTGCCCACGCACACGCTGACGCTGAGCGTGGCCCCCGGCCGCGACCCCCCGCCGCTCCGGGCCGGCGTGGAGCAGCTGCTGCTGCGCCGGCTCCGCGCCGAGGTGAGCCTTCGCCTCGCCGTCCGCCGGCCCGGGGTGACTTCACCCAGGAACCCGGCCCGCTCTCTCATTGTTTGTCTTTCGTTTGTTTTCTTTCTGACCTTCAAGCCCGGTTTGTGTAACCAGCGGGAGCACCTTATGCAATCGCTGCCTGGTCCACGGCCAGCTTGCAAAAAACACTTTCACCCTCCTTCTTTTTTTTGTTTTTTTCCTCTCCCCGTCCGTCCTGCAGGGAGTCTCCGGCGCCGAGCCGCAGTCTGAGCCTCCGCAAGCCACCGACCGGTGTTGTTGTGGCGCCGCGGGAATCCACGGAGACGCAGAAACCCCAGGGAGCGCAGAAACTCATCTGGGTGGGACGGCGAGCCCTCAGGGGGAGCATGGCCTCGGCCACACCGAGGAGCCGGAGTGTCCAAATCCAAACGCCGGCCGGTTCCCTTCTGAGGAGCAGCAGCAGCAGCAGCAGCAGCAGCAGGAGGAGGAGGAGGAGGAGGAGGAGGAACAACAACACACCCCTCTCTCCGGTTTGACCGTTTGCGACGAGGAGAGCCCCGAGGAAGCCGAGGCGCCGGGCGCAGAGGACGGCGTGTCCACCAGGAGCCAGGAGGATTGGGATTGGATAACGCCCAGCGTGGACGCGGCTCCTCCGGCCATGGGCCAGGCCTCGTCCTGGTCGGAAGAAGCCCGGGAGCTTCCCAGGAGCCAAGGGTTAACCGGCGACCCGTCGCCCTCGGCGGTGACGGACGGCTCCGATCTGGCTCCTCAGATAGAAGGCCTCCACGAGGGGGAACCTCCGCCAAACACAAACAGCCTGGAACAAAAGCAGGAAGCAGCTGTCGGGGATTACGCCGCCGAGCGGCCGGCGCCCGGGGATCCGGCCCAGAACGGCCGCCGCTCGGACGCCCTTCCACCCTCCGGTCGCCATCCCTGGCCTCCGGATGGACGCCAGAGAGCGGGAGAGGAGTCTCGTCCGCCGGACGCCGAGCTCTCGCCTCACGCCACGCCGAGCTCGCCGGATTCCGCCGCCGCCGCTCACGACTTCTCCAGCGACGACGACGACGACGGCAGTTTCCGATCGGTCGGGAGCTCCACGGTGGACCTGTTCCACCCGAGCGAGGAGAACGTCCCCGCCGAGGAGCGCAACGACTCCGCCCACGCCGGAGAAGACGATATGGAGGAACAGGGCGCCGCGGCGCCGGACGGCCCCGAGCTGGAGGTGCGGCCGCCGGCCGGCGTCCAGACAGAGGAGGAGGCGGAGTCTGGCGTGGAGACGGCGGCGGGCGATGAAGGAGAATCCAGGAACGCAGGTACGTGGCTGCTGTCATCGCTTCCTGTCACGGCTCCATCCAGACCGTCATAAACATGGCTTTCCTCCGGTGGGCGGAGTCAGGTAACGGTCGCCGCGGCGCTCCAGCGTTCGACTCGGAGATCTGAGAGTTTTATTTCTAGCTGTAAAGTTTAGAAGGGAAACCAACCAGAACTTCATTTTCATGCACGAGTGAAAAGGGTCTCCTCTCAGAGCCACAGCCTCTGGTCGCCTCTCGGAGACTCGGATCTACAGACCCGGGACTGGGACGTAAAGCCTCGGGAGGGGGCGGGGCCCGCCGGGACGGATACCTCCCATCCGTCCATCGCCCTCGGCCGCCGCAGACGTTCGAAATGTCAGATGCCCTCAGGAACCTTCTACCAGCAGAAGCTCATCCTGAGTCAGAACACGTGTCCTCAAGAAGCAGACGCGACACCAGGAGACTCGTAAGCTGGTTCAGGGGGTTTAAAATTCATTCATTCATGCTTTAAGCTGGCTATGCTGATGTCAGGGGGGCGGAGCCTATTCCTGCTGTGATTGGCTGAGAGGCGAGCTCATCCTGGACCACGCCGTCACAGGGACACATCCAGACGTACAGTCATTCACCCTCTCATCATACAGACATTTAGCATTCACTCATTAACCTCCTATAGATGCAACCATTCCCGTGTCCCACAGTGACGTTCAGCCTTTCACAGAGAGCCTCCTCCAGGCTCAGGTCAGAGGAGGTGTTGAGCAGAAGTTCTGGTGAGGTTGCTGCAGAAAGTGATCTGAGGATCCTGGTCCTCCGTCAGCTCCTCCGGCCGCTCTGCTCGGCGTCTCTGCTGCTCAGATAAGGAGAGGAGCTCCAGGCCTTCCTGCTGGCCTCTTGGGGTTTGTCCTCCCTGGCCTCTGTATCTCCCTCACGTTTCAGAGGGTGGAGACGCTGGAGCCCAGGGTAGATATCCAAAAAAAATACTGGAGTTTTCCGGGTTGCTGCAGTCCAGGCCGGGAGACGACTGACGCCGAGGCCACGCCCACCCCTCGCACCCGAGCCAGGAGAGGCAGGATCAGCCGGGGTGATATATATCCAAGTCCCTTCAGGAGGCCTCCGGGCGTGACCTTTGACCCCAACGTCAGGCCGCACCGCCCACGCGCTTCAAACCCCTGCGAGCTGCAGGACGCGGTGAACTTAAAAGCTCCAGCGATCAGGTGGAGCTCCTCGGTGACCGGCGGATGATCGGCGCGGTCCATTCAGCGGTTTCAGGACATGCTGCCGCAGAAGGTCAGATGTTGTGCGGCACTTTCACAGCGTCCGGGTCAGATCCGGTCAGACCGTTGGCTTTCCGCTGCTCTCGATGGATAGCGTTAGCTGTGCTAAGCTACATGCACCCGTAGCGTCACCACCGCTGTGGTTTAGCTTCCTGTCGCCGTCTCGGCCTCCTCTCATTGTTTCAAAGGAGCCTTTTGCACAATTTTGAAGATCTGGCAGGTTATGAAGTCCTTTTTTTGGTGCGTTTCAAGAAGCTTGTTTTATTCATCGTCACTTCTGAGGTGTTTCCGTTCTTCAGCTGATCGAAAGCCGATTCGTGTCTTTGCTAGCTTGGTTGTTTGCACTTGCAGATCTTTTGGTTGCAACCGAGCTTCAGGTTCCTCTCCTTCAAGATGTTCTTCCTGTTCAGGTTCTTCCGTTCTCACAAGCTGCGCTGATCTTCTGGTCCACACCTGCTATGGCATTGGTCCTAGTTCAAAGGGTTCAATATGGCAATGTGTGTGTTTGTGTGTGTCGATGGACGTCAGCACGGTGCTCTATGTAGGTCCTCCTCTGGTCCTGTTGGACATAGATGGTTCCTCTCTCAAAGCACCTGTCCTCTGTGGACATTGCTCTCCAGAGAAGCGTTCCTTGTCCTCCAAGTGTAGGTGGACCTCAGAGTCCGGAGGCTCCATTGTTGTCCAGTGGTTGTTCGGTCTGGGCGATGTGGAGGTTCTCCCACCTTCTCCGCAGACACCTTCTGCGATCAGAAGTCCTGCCTTGGATCCCAGGTCACCTTGATGTTTCCTCGAAAAGCTGAGGAGCAAAATATGTTCTCTTGTGAGGAGGAGCTTCTCCTGCATGCTGGTATGAACTGAGAATGTTGAGTGTGTGCAGGGTTTGGAGATGACACACACACACACACACACACACACACACACACGCTTGCTTCCTGCTGCTCTAGCTCAGACTGTCGTGTTGTGTGTGTCCGTCCAGAGTTGGAGGTCACCGCGCCCGTCGCTGCAGACCAGGAAGGAGGCGTCTCCACGGATTCGACCACGGTGAGTCCGCTGTGATTCACGGCTCCATAACACACCCTCCACCTTCTGCACCAAAGTGGAGTCCACACCCAGGGCCGGGCACACACACACACACACACACACACCATCTGGGCAATTTCACAACCTGGCAAACATTGACGGAGTGTGTCTTCGCCATGGCAACGCCCGGTGCTGTCACACCTCCCTGCAGGTCCTCCACCTGAAGATCATCCCTTCCTCAATTAGAAGTCATTTCTGACGTCTTCCTGCGAGTGGAGCGTCTCAGGTGTCGGGGTCGTGTCAAGGTCACGGCGGCGGTCTTACTCTTGTTACTAAGTGCTCCTCGGATACGCTCGCCATTTGGTAAAGTGCTTCCCGTAAACGGCGCCCCCTGTGTCAGAGGTTGAACCCCTCATGCGTCTTTGGCCGTCTGGAGGAGCTCTGGGTTTGAACCAGTGACCCGTCATGACGCCGGCCGGACGTCCGCTCCCTCGCTGTAGTTAAGCAAGTATGCGGCGGTGGCGGCGACGCCGCGGCTCCTCCCCCGCCCGAGGCCAGGCGGGATCTCCCCGCCGGGGTGTTCGCGCTCCTGAGCTGAAATCCTGCTGACTGACGGATTCCTCAGCGGCGGCTCGGCGTATTCCCGGCTCGCGGTTTGGGGCCGGCGGTTTCTTCTGAGCGCCAGATGTTTGCGCTCCCAGCCTGCAGGGCGCGGGGGTCGCCAGCAGAGGGCGCCACGCCGGCGGCGGGGAGGGAAGCACCGGCATGAAGAAGAAGAGAGCTTCCTGAAAGTTCTGCCTCGATAGTTTCATCTCAAGTTTCTGCAGTGGATAAGCACAAATGTAAATAATCAAGTTTATCATTATCTTTATTTATTTTTTCCACTGTAACATCTAATGATGAAATAGGTATAAAACTTACTTTTAATTAACTATATGATTTTGCAAATTATAGTAAATATCTAGTATTTAGTCAATTCATTTACTGCCATCACACTTTTTCAGTCTCCTAATTCCAGTATATAGAGGTTATTTTCCGGATCTCTGATATGATTGAATTTAGAGTGAAAATGTTTCTCCACACCTTCATCTCCCGCCCTCTGGTTTGCCTGCTGACCTCTGACCCCGACTCCCTCCTGGAATCAGATGAAAATGCGGGGCGTGACCCCGTGAAGCGCCTCCTAATCGGCCCGTTTATCAAAGCGCCTGCCGGTCAATACCTTTTATTGACGTTATTAACGGTATATCCGGAAAAGAAAAATGAATTACACACTTCTATTGTTCAGCTTTCAGCACATAAAGGTCACATTTGCATTCTAATACACCCCTGGTGCCACTGAAGTTCACGCCGCAGAACTCCATGGAAAAAGACGTCTGAGCGTCGCCTGCTCCTCTGAGTGACCGGGCGTGACCTTTGCACCCGGGAGGAACTGGCGCCGTTCGTCCGGCCATATTTGGATTGGACTGTCGGACAAAGTCAGAGGAGGAAGACGCCTTGTTCACCTTCCTGGAGCCTCGTCAGAGCCTCGTTTATTTATTCCTTCGGAAGAACACGAGACGACGGTGGAGATCTGGATGAGATCCCGATAAACGTGGCAGGAAACAACCTTCATCATCTGCATAAACTGGGGAAGAAGCCGGCGGGGCGTTGTTTCAAAGGCCGATGGAATTTATTCCAAAATTCAACAGCCTGCTGTCCAAAATTCTAATGGAACTTATTAAAATCCAAATTAGACAGCAGGAATAGCAGCAGGAGAAGAAGCAGAGGTTAGTGGAGATGTTACAGAGACTCCTTTTCCTCAAAGCTACGCGATGAAGGGCCTGAACTTCTGCAGGAACCTCATCCTGATCTGCATCAAATCACTCGGAGGTCCGGAGATCACCTGAAAACGGGCAGGAGGACGTGATCATCAGGATATTAACCGAGAACCCGGTGAAACATTAGCCTGTTGAGCCGCCCAGAAGGCTTCATCTCCAACATCCACCGTTCTTCAGCAGCGCAAGACCTGAAACCTGGCATGGAATAGTCCTCAGAGAAGACAGAAGCTTCCTGCGCTCACCTGAAGGAGCTCCTCTTCGAAACAACTGGGACATGACATTGAAAGGAGCTGAAGGTCGGCATCACGCAGCCTTGAGATGAGCAGTAGATGTCCAGGACTGAAGCTTCAGAGGGAGGCGGCCTGGACAGAACCTCCGTGCGAAAGTTGACGTTGTGAGCAGCAGCCGCTGCAGCGGATGGTCTGCTCTGGAACCCGCCAGATGCTCATTTGTTCCTGGCTGACGGCGCCACCGTCCACTCGCCGCAGGTCAGGTGACGCCATGACCCTGTGGTCGCCCACCTCCACCTCCAGCGTGAGCTTCACGTGGTCTTCCAAATATCATGCAGACGACCGCCGAAGGCCGAGAGCGACGGGAATTAGCAGGGTCAGCATGTGGCCGCCGAAGTCTGAGGGGAGGGGCTTCTCTTCAAAGAAGGAGGTCCTCCAGATACGCTGGAGATCTGACTCAGAACTTCTATAATGTTCTCTCCTGCCGACCAAAACACCCCGGAGTCGTAAAATGACAAAAACGACAACAATAACGTGCAGGATCACAGATCCACGCCGACCATCTTCCATGGCTTGGTGGTGTCCAGCCTCATCTCCTGCGCCTCCTGCGTCCAAGGGTCTCGTCCCGATCTGGACACGCCTTCGGTAGACGGAGAACCTGGAGAACCACGGAGGGCTTCCATCAAACTGCGGATCCATCAAACCCCTTCCTACAGGAAAGTGGAATATATCTTAAGTAACAACAAAATAAACTTTAGTCTCCTCTTACAGCCGTAATGTATGGCGTAAACACACACATTCTAATTTTCTGAATCGTCAGCCGCAGCCTTTTAAACGCTTAAACGCAGCGGCCAATCAATCCCTCCTCTCTCTAAGCCCCGCCCCCTCCGAGAGGAGAGGCCGCCCATCCAGCCTCCACCACTAGGGGGCGCCGCGCCGCCGATCCAGTTACTGCACTCGGCAAAGTCATAAAGGCCCGCTTGTGTCCATCACACTTAAGTGTGTGTGTGTGTGTGTGTGTGTGTGTGTGTGTGTGTGTGTGTGTGTGTGTGTGTGTGTGTGTGTGTGTGTGTGTGTGGGAGGGAGGGAGAGAGGCAGAACTAAAGTTTTGAGTGGTGAAGAAGGAGAGGAGGAGTGAGCGAGGGGAGGAGTGAGTTTGCGGGAGACGTCCTCCGTCCAGATGTGACTGCAGACGTCCTCCTGGTCTCCTGGAGGACCTTCTCCGGAGAGCCATGTACGAGCGGCACAGGAGGAGATACCGTCTGCGGGGGCGCGGGGAGAGGGCGCTGGACGTGGTCCTCCTCAAGGTACCCACACTTCCAGGCGGCGAGGAGAGCGAGCGCCGGGGCTCCTCGCTCTCCTCGGGGCGTCTGCTGACGTTCCTCTGGTGGCAGAGGAGAACCGGCTGTTTGCTCAGATGTTTGTGTCCACGGGGAGCAGGTATCTGGGCGGCATCTCCTCCTCCTCCTCCTCCTCCTCCTCCTCCTCCTCCTTGTTGGTCTGCAGATGTTTCAGGAGTTTGACTTCCGAGTTTCTCCCGATTGGTAGAAGTCAAGGCGTCGTGTTCTTACCTCCAGATGGTTCTTTTTCCGTGGATCTTCTGCGAGGTGTCATGGAGACGTTTGATTTCCTCTTGATTCTGCTGGAGAACCTGAACCCTGAAGGTCCTAGAGGAGCTTCTCGTCCACAAGCGGGCTCCCCTCCGGCTTAGAGGCCTTCTCGTGTTTATGGGGGGTTCCTCAGAGTTCCTCAGGGTTCCTCAGGGTTCCGCTGGGTTCCTCTGGGTTCTGCTGGGTTCCTCAGAGTTCCTCGGGGTTCCTCAGAGTTCCTCCCATAGAATGAGCGAGTGAATGGCCGTGTCTCTGTTGGCGTTATGAGTGAATGAATGAATGATTGAGGGATACAGGATGGAAGGATGGCTCAGTGTCTCCTCATGACGTGTGAATGAATGAGATTGACCTGGACGGATGGACGGATGAGTGAACTTCTTCTACATGGGTTTGTGAGAATGAAAGGGTGAACGGTTGTATGTAAAACACATGAATGAGTGAATTTATTTCATATCTGTATGAAATGAGTGAATGTTTGGTCTGTATGTGTGAATGAGAGGGTGAATTCTTCATGTGGCATGAAGTTTCCTGGTGACTTGGAGCTCCAGGACCTCCTGGACGCTCGGCAGCAACGTCACCACATTTGTCAGTATTTGCCTCCTCAGGAGGTCCTTTGGAGAGCGTGAGGTTTCATCATGAGTGGACGTCCTGCCGAGGAACATCTAGGTGGACGTCTCTGACGGGGGGAAAATAGATTGTTGAGTTTGGAGGAGATGGACAGCACATGGTAGATGTTCTGGAGATAAAGTCAGAGTGAAATAGTTTGAACATGGCTAGAGGAGGGATGGTGGAGGTCTGGGTGGAAGGATGCTGAGGTTGGAGAAAGTCTGGAGGAAAACGAGAGGAGGTTTATGGACGGGCGGAAAGAGAACAGGGAGATGGAGTTAGCTGGAGGTAGATGATTGCCTGTTGGTCTAGATGGAGACAGATGATTGGCTGTGGGGAGAGTCATCTCAAACTTCAGCAAACAGTCACTCTAAATGTGATTTCTGGGAACCAAGAAATCAGCAACAGTCACCTGGAGATCACCTGGAGATCATCTGGAGATCACCTGGAGATCATCTGGAGATCACCTGGAGATCACCTGGAGATCATCTGGAGATCATCTGGAGATCACCTGGAGATCATCTGGAGATCACGAAGCCTTTTCCCTCAAACAGGAACATCAGCTCATCCTCAGATGGTGTTTCAGAAGCAGACCTCGGAGGAATATGTCCAGACCTCCTGACGGGTTGTGGTCCGAGGGTCCTTTTAGCAGAAGGTGCGAGAAAACCGACAAGACTGGAGACAAGGTGGAGACAAGGTGGAGCAAGATGGGTTCCTCGCTCAGGACGGCGGGAAAATAAAAAACAGCAACTGCGGCGCTCCGGTGGAATCTCTCGGGCTTTTTATAGCCCCAGAACGTGGTGCTATTTGAGGAGCACCCAGAGCAGGACCTCCAGAGGAACCCTCGCCGGCGCTGCGTGGAAGCCTGCCATTACTGGTCCAGCGCTGTGGGCGGAACCGGGGGCCCCGGGCTGCGCCGTGAAATTACATGGGTTTCCGAGCCTGTAAACACACTCACAAACACACACGCTGGGAATAACCGGAGGTGGGGAGAAGATCCGAGAGGGACTCGCTGGAGATCTGCTGGAGGGAAGCCAGAGATTCCCTCAGACTCCACCAGGGATTAGAAGGTCTGAACGTCAGCGCAGAAGCTCCTCCCAGCCGCCGCCGCCGCCGCCGATCTCCTCGTGACGAGCGAGAGGTCCTGAAGAACGCGAGAGGGAAGTTCTGGTCACCGTCAGGAAGTGGAGGTCGGATGATCTGAGCGGCGTCCTGACGGCGAGCGTCCATGGAGAGGCCATACTTTCCACAGCGCCGCAAAGTCCATTTGTCACGCTGGTCAGTGAACGCACCGCCATCCCACTGCACTGACTGGAGAACACCAATAGCACTCATAGTGCTTCATTCACACACACACACACACACACACTGGTGTGGCTGATCCAGTGTGTGATGGAGGCCTGAGAGCTGATCTCCTCCTGTTGGTGGTCTAACAGCCCGCGACCGTTTACATCCCATAATACTCCCCCTCCGCCCAGACCTTGGCTTTGGCCGCAATTCAGGGACCATGTGACCGCGGCGGGTCGGTGCACAGGCATTGGCAAACCGTGCACTTTCTGAGGAGTACTCTGTGTGTGTGTGTGTGTGTGTGTGTGTGTGTGTGTGTGTGTGTGTGTGCGCGCGCACACACACACTGTCACCCTCTGTGACCAGCTAATCTTTCCTCGTCAGCGTGTTTTCTCTCTCTCAGCGGGCTCTGTTTGATATCTGAACACAACGCCAAAGACAGAAAAAAAACACGTGTGTTTGTGTGTGTGTGAATGTGTGTGTGTGTGTATGCGTGTGAATGTGTGTGTGTGTGTGTGTGTGTGTTCTGTGCAGGACGGCGTCCTGTTGCACGCAAGGCTCGCAGAGTGAAAAACACTGAGCGCTGTGAGTGTTTGTAATTTGTGCGCTTGCATGCAACGCTGTTAGCGGTGCCAGTCGGTATGTAGCTGCCTGTCATTGTGTTTGCAGGAATGTGACACACACACACACACACACACACACACACACACACGAGCTTGAACAACAGAGCCCAGTGTGTTTTGGGGTTCTGGTCGATGGCGTGCTTTGAGACAGTTGATTGTTAGCAGCTTATAAACCCAGCTCGCCCCCCCACCCCAGACCATCCTGACATCTGATTGGCTGGCAGGAACCGGTCTCCAGCTCCTGGTCTCCAACCTCTGGTCTCCAGCTTCTGGTCTCCAACCTCTGGTTTCCAGCTACTGGTCTCTTGCTCCTGGTCTCCAGCTCTGGACCTCCTCCCTCGTTTGAATGTTTTGTCTCCTGTTTTATGAAGAGCTCCAGCTCTGGATGTTCAGGGTTGGTTTGTTTTCACTGGAGCTCCACATATTTTCAGAATTAAAGCCCCTGAAACAAAAATGATCCCAACAAGAGGAGGTCCTGGAGATGTTCCAGCAGCCTCCTGTCCCTTCTTGGAGTTCTTGAGGAACAGCAGTTTGTAAACAAATCCTTTGGCGTGTTCCTGATGTGTCATGGACAGAGGGAGGATGACAGGACGTTCATGTCCACCCTCTGACACGTGGAAGCAGCTGGTCCAGAAGGTTCCACACCTGCAAGTCCTTTTTCATGTGTGCGTACTTGGACCTCCATTGTGTGGAGAGCCAGCAGATACACAACTCAGAGCTTAAGGAGGACAAATGTAATGTATTTTTAATTAACGGCGACTCAGACCAGTGTTTTTATTTTTGTTTTCCTTTCTTTTCTTTGCAAACCTCACAAACCCACTCTTTCATGGCAAAGCATTGAAGCTACGTGGCGTCTCCATGTTCTCCCCATGTGAGGTTCCTCAGGGTTCTGCAGGTTCTCCTCCCTCAGTCTAAAAGGCAGTCGTCCAGACGTGTGAATGGTGGTGTGTCTCCATGTGTGATGGAGCGTTCTCAGGTGAAGCCTCCTCTGGTCCGGTCACAGCCTGGAGAGGATCCAGCTCCCCAAAGCCTGAGTGCAGGAGAAGTGGCAGAAGATGGATGGATGGATGGATGCTGGGATCCAGTGTTCCTCTGTGTTTGCTGCCACTAGGGGGCGCTGTCCTTAAATGTAGAAGTCTGGTCTGCAGGTGCTGGCGAGGGCGTGAGCTGGGATTGGTACTGATCTGCCGTGGCCTTCAGGTTACGCTAGTTTATGCAGCGTCTGGAGGAGTTTAACCCGGGTTTAAACCGGGTTTAAACCGGGTTTAACAGTCAAACCCGCTCCGTAAGCCCCGCCCCCCTAACCCACCGCTAACTCCACCCCCACCTGGTTGTGTGTGTGTGTGACGGGTTCACCGTCAGCGCCGTCAGCGCCGTCAGCGCCGTCAGCGCCCACCGCCTCCGTGGAGTTCATGGCAACAGAACCAGCCTCCCTCCAACGTCACACTCAGGGCTGTCAATCAAACAAGCACAACTTCAGCCAAACTGTGGGAGCTTTTGTGTCGCCTGCAGAGATCAAGGGTGTGTGTGTGTGTGTGTGTGTGTGTGTGTGTGTGTGTGTGCTATTGCAGCTAAAACCAGCTCTCTTGCACACACACACTCAGCTGTTGTGTAGACATTGAGACCACAGAGGAAGCCGAGTCCTGGCGATGTGTGTTTCTAGCCGACCGCAGATTTGTGCGTGTCCGTGTGTGTGTGTGTGTGTGTGTGTGTGTGTGTGTGTGTGTGTGTGTGTGTGTGTGTGTGTGTGCAGCCCAATGGCTTGAAAACACACTTAAACCCCAGGCCGTCCCCTCCCGCTGCAGTTTTTCCTGCTGGGGAGGCCCGTCGCTAGCTAGCCCCGCGGCCGCCGCTTCAGGGGCGCCGGCGCCCGCCTGCTATCCTGTGCGGCGAGCGGCACTTCCTGTCTTCCTCGGCGCTCTGCATCACGCCGTCTGGCGGGGGGGTGACGATCACATGCGTCTGAGGCTGATTCAGTCTTCTTCCTGTTTCCCCGCAGATCCAGCGAGACACCGAGGCGTCTCTCCGTCGGCCGCTCAGCCCTCGCCGCTCAGGTAAGCCCGACCGTCCTCGCCGCTCGGGGAGAACGGGGTTCGCTCGGAGTCAAACTCCCCGACGTCGTGGGGACCTGCTGACGGCTGCAGGTGTGAGAAGATAGCATCTCCAGGACGTCCACCTGGAGGGGCTTTCATGTTGTCCATAGGTTCATAATGCCTTAGACGCAACATCTGCGGAGTTTCCTCATCCGTTTTGTTGCTATGGCGACGGCAGCACGGGCGGCGTTCAAATCATTCGGTTTCACCTCCGGCAGCCGTCCCTCCATCTTCCCTCCATCTTCCCTCCATCTTCCCTCCATCTTCCCTGATCGGGGGCAGATTGAGGCGGCAAACCGGCCCAGAGATCTTCATCTCCTGGATCTGGATTCTAATCCAGAAATCCAAGTTTGCAAAATGTGAGCCGTACATGGACCTGGGTTGACCTGGACCTCCCGGGTCAGTGTCGTCTCCCTGCTTGGCTAAGACTTCATGGAGGCAACTTTGTGCTGGAACTAGCTCCAGATGATGTAGCGCGTGTGTGTGTGTGTGTGTGACTCTGTGTTGCTTGGCTTTGTATCTTCTGCACTGTGCCCGTCCTGCAGAGACAGGAACAGGAAGTGCGGTAGGCCTCCTTCGGTATCTGAGAGCTCTTTCAGACCAGAGTGATGTTGAAAGCATCCCTTGCAGGAGGTCTGCAAGGTGCAGCATGTGATCTGAAGGTTCAGGAGCAAACCTCCTCACAGTCGTCCTTCTCCTCCAGCAGTTTCACAAAACTTCCCTTTTCATTTGATTTTTAGAAGAAGCAGTTTTTGGTTGATGTGACAAACTTCTGACAGTTTCTTGGCCCAGCAGTCAGGACCTCCTTCTGGAAGCGAGAAGGTCTCCATGTTCTCCATGTTCTCCCTGGGTCTGCATGAGGTTCCTCCAGGTGCTCTGGGTTCCTCCCAAGGTCCAAACACATGCAGCACGTTCTTTGGAGACCCTACAATGTTGACATGTGAATGAGCTTGAATGTATGCGTGGCTCTCTGTATGTGGCCCTGTGATTGGTCCAGGGGAACCCTCTCGTCCAATCACAGCAGAGTAAGGCTCCAGTGCAGGATAAACGTTGTAGATTGAACAAAGGTAAAATATTATATGACATCAAGTGGTTCCCCCTCTGATTCTTCTGTCCCCCTGCAGCTGGAACCCCTCACACACACACACACGCGCGCACACACACACACACACACACACACACACACACACACACACACACACACACACACTCAG
This sequence comes from Fistularia commersonii, assembly GCF_037954325.1. NCBI lineage: Eukaryota > Metazoa > Chordata > Actinopteri > Syngnathiformes > Fistulariidae > Fistularia > Fistularia commersonii. The sequence goes on from NC_141310.1 coordinate 14,026,738, forward strand.
AGGTTCAGGGCTGAGTGAGTGAACAACTGAATTGCTAAACATCAGGGTGTGTGTGTGTGTGTTCATTCACATTCAACACATGCTGCCTCAACCACCCACTGACTCATCAGAGGACTCTACACTTGTTGTGTGTGTGTGTGTGTGCGTGCGTGTGTGTGTGTGTGTGTGTTTGTTTGAAACAAAGGCAGGAGTGTAGCTGTCAGAACTCACAGTCCCCTGCTAGTTTTGTTTGACAGGTGTGTGAGAGTGGAGATAAAGGCACGCACACACACACACACACACACACACACACACACACACACACACAGTGTCAGAGTTCATTCCCGTTCATCAGGAACATGGAGGTGGTCTTCCAGAAGCTCTGCAGTCGGGGTTAAACTCTTCTCAAAGTGTATCTGATGGCTCCACACTGGGGGTCAAGGGTCAGAGGTCAGGGGTTCTCAGCTTGTCGGCCGTCCTGCTGTGTTCATCTCCTCCAGTCAGAAGTGTGGAACCCAAAAGATCCACCCTTCCATCTCCTCCGTGGGTTCTTGATGTGAAGGTCATGTGATCAGATCTGGTCAGAATCTGGTCAGAACGTAAGGGGAGGGAAGATGTTTTGCTGAAGGACTCCATCCTCCACCCCCCCCCCCCCACCCCCCCGCCGCTAGTTAGCTTAGCAAAACAAATGGCCGTCTACGGGAAGCGTTAGCGCTTCAGTGCCTTCCCTGGTAAACACACATGGGACTGCTTTCCAGGAAGTTGTCTGCAGTGATGTCATACTTCTGCTCGCTGGCAGGATCTTCTTACGGTTCCACAGGACCTCATAGGTGCTCTGGGATTGGTGGAACTCATAAGCCGCGTCCATCAGCAGCTCCTCCTTGGAGGATCTTCTCCATGTCCAAGGCCTCTACTGGAGATTTACCCTGGCAGGGTCCCGGAGTCACATGTGCATCCCAGTATCTTTACATGAACGTGATGTAGATCTTCTCCTGGACCTCCTCCTCCCCCGAGCAGCTGACTGACCAGGACCAGCAGCCAGAAGAACAGCTCCGGCCTGCCGGTGCAGCACAACTCTTTTTTTCCATTTTTCCAGAAACACAATTCATCATTTGTGGACATTTTCACACAGAGTTGAGGTCCCCTGGGATGCACGCACACACACACACACACACACACACACACACACACACACACAGCCGTGGGGGATTATAAATGTTCTTCGGGGATAAAGAGCCACTTCCGCTTTTTGGAAGCCCTGAAAATAGACACCGGGAACGATGTGAAAAATCAGAGCGGGCTGATGACCTCACCAGGCTGGCGGCGAGCCGAAGGACAACCTGCCCGCCAAGTTTCTACGCCGCCGCCATGTTCCTCTTTCTGGCCTGGGATTCTTATCTGTGTTTGTCCATAAATGTCCAAAAAAAAAACCCAGATCTCACAGCGCCGTTACATAAGATCTGTTGTTTTACCGGAGAACATTTGGACGGGGTGTTCTGGATCTGTTTGGGTGGAGGAGGTGGAGTTTGGGGGCGGTGGAGGTCAGGAGCCCGGCAGAAACTGTGGGGGTAGAAGCAGAAATAGCTGCAGATAAAGGAAGCAGAAGCTGCTTTAGCTGCACTGGTGGAGCAGCTTCAGGGGTCGCGTTCTAGAGGAACATCTCATCCGTGGTCCAGGCCTGGGGATCCACCTCCAGTGGACCTCCTGCACGTCGGTCAGAAAACAGAACCAGCCGCGGATCAATACTGGGATCAGATACCGGATCTCAGAGGGTTGAACAGAAGAAGCGGCTTTGAACGGTGTTGTGACGGCTCTCGGATCTGCTAATACGCAAACCGCCGTTGGTTCCCGTCGCCGTGGCGACACCGAGGGGTTCGGTCCGCTGTTGATCGACCCGGCCCGTTTCACACCTGCTCGGGTTCCGGCCTGAGTTCTCCGAGGAAGCGCGAACGTGTGAATGCATGAATGCCGCCGGGCGCCGCTTTGTGTTTCCTTGGCGACCCAGAGGATGATTGGCGGGTCACGTGACGCCTCCGTCTTTGTTTTCGCAGGCTCGTCTCCGTCCCCGCCCAGGAGGTCGAGCGGCGGCGGCAGCAGCGACGGCGACACCCTCCTCGGCGCCGAGCCGGGATACGAAGCCGTCTTCGTAAAGGTCTGGAACGCAAACGTTCGCTTATCGTCCACGCCCCTGAGGGCGAGGGGGCGGAGCTTAACCGGCGCCGCCCACCTGTCAATCAAATCACCCACACCTGTATGGACGCCCCCAAAAAAGCCTGCAAACACACAAGTGGTGCAAAGTATCGTAAAATAATTCGAGAGGAAGGTCGTTTTTATTTGTTTACCGATTTAACTCTCAAACAAAATGATAATTTCGGGGTAAATATTCACTCGCTCAGCCTGTGTTGTCATGGCGATGTAGCAGGAGGTCCACTCCATTCCTGAGGTTCTGCTGATCCGGAGGTCACCGGTCACCTCTGCAGCCGCCGGTGACCTTCTGGAACCTTCCGGATGGAGAACTTCCTGGGTCCGGTGCCGAACCGCTGTCGGACCGGAGGTAGAGCGGAGACGCCGGTGAGGTCGGCGGAGGTGGACTGAGTGTGGTGAGAAGAACGGGTGGACAAACCCTGTTCCTGCAAGAACGGGAGAAACCACAAATGAGCTGCGGGGTCACCTGGAGACATAACACACTTTGTGTTGCGGTTCCGGACGCTTCCGTGACACGTAGAGCCGGACCTCCAGACCAGATGGAGAGCCACAAAATAACAATCCAACCAGAATTTTGGAAAAACTACAAGCGAGAGAAAAGCGTAAAGCTCGGTTCCTCCACTTTGAACGTGGCTTCATCTGAGAGGCTTCAGAGGCTTCAGAGGCTTCAGAGGTGCTGCTGGATCCCACAGGAAGTGCAGGCCTGAGGCGTGAAGCAGCAGAGGAACACAAGCAGCTCTGTGTCGGACGCTCAGCGTGCAGCTGGAGGCACAATGGGGCCAGTTAGACCTCACACCTACAAATTAACACACACACACACACACACACACACACACGGAAGCTACCACCATTACCGGTAAATCCAACCTGGTGGGAAAGCATGGCTGTGTGTGTGTGTGTGTGTGTGTGTGCGTGTGTGTCCGAGGATGACTCAGCCACCTTGTTGCCACGGTGACCCCCCCCCCCCCCCCCCCCCCCCCCCCCCCCCCCCACAGCTCTGAGTGTAATGAACTCCTTGGTCGTCGCAACTGGACTCAAATTTCTTCACTTGAACCAATTTTTTTACGGATTATTATTATGATGCCAAACTAACCCCCCCCCCCCCCACTCAGAATGGTTCACTCCAGTGCTAATTAATAACTATAATTATCTATAATTATCTTCATTTTCCTGTATTTCTCAGCGCATAAAACACCGGCTCGCTGCCAGGCGCTCACATAAAACCCCATTATTAATGTGAAACACATGAAATAGGAGAAAATGGAGTGTAATATAAATATAAAACCCACAGGAGATGTTTGTAGACGGCTTCTCCCACAGTCTGGGGCGCCTGGAGGAGCTTCATGGAGGAGCCTCATGATGCAGCTTCATGGTGAAGCTTCATGGAGGAGCTTCATGGAGGAGCCTCATGGAGGAGCTTCATGATGGAGCTTCATGGTGAAGCTTCATGGAGGAGCCTCATGTTGGAGCCTCATGGAGGCCAGGACCACGGTCGTTGCAGAAGAAGCGCTAATGCTAAAGACGTCAATGGTAGCTCATTAGCTGCTTGGTAAAAGTGTGATTCAGAGAAGTTCTCTGTGGTGTGTGTCATCACTGAGGAGTCCATCTGGAGACGTTCTCCTACTGGCTTCTCCATTCTCCAGACGTCCATCCGTGAGCCCTCTGCTGGACTCGGTTGGAGAGGCTCAGGAGGTCAAGGAGGATGTCGTCTTTTGACAGCTTCTGTCACGGCCTGGACCGAAAGGCACCTACAGCTGGTCCAGCCAGTGAAGAGAAGCCCCCCAGATAGCTTCACAGGAGGTGGACTCCTCGTGCAAAGGCTGCTAGCACACTCCCCACAAATATGTCCTTCCAGTCCAAAATGTCTTACAGCAGAGTTTTGCAAGGTGCAAGAAGCTGGTTAGATGTCTCCAGGTGTGATTGACAGGTGTCCGGCTGAGGTCCCACCGCGCCCGTCCCCCTGAGGTGTCCAGGTTGTGCAGGAAGAGCGTCGGCAGAAGGTATCTCCAGTGTGGTCCCGCTGACGGCTGAACGTGTCCTCCTCAGAGCGGCGAGCCGGCGACGGGAAGCGACAGCACCAGCGAGGTCTCCGTCTCCTGCTCGTCCACCGACGACACCGCCAGCGCCGGCCCGTCCAGCTCCAGCCCCGAGGGCCGCCGCTGGAGCCCGCAGGGGGCCGCCGCCGCCGCCGCCGCTCCCTCCCCCGCCGTCGGCGGCGGCGGGGCCGGAGACGCCGAAGAAGAAGCCAAAGACCGAGTGAGCGAGGTTCCCCGGCGCTCCTGCATCCTCCGCAACAGCATCCGCTCGCTGTCGCCGCTGCGGCGCCACAGCTGGGGGCCGGGGAAGAACGGCGGAGGCGACGCCGCCATGAACCAGAGGAGGTGAGTGCACACGGCCACGGGTCAGTCCAGACCTCCAGAAGCTTCCACCGGTCGGGCGGGGAGAAGGTCTCGGCGTGTTGCCTCATCTACCTTTGCCCTTCTACCTCCCTCAGCGGCGTCCGTAGTCCCGGCCAGGGGAAGCTGACCTTCCAGAGGAGGAGGTACTGTTAGGCTCCGCCCCCTCGGGCTCAGGTGTCATGGAGGTGGACTAGCTAAGACTCCTAGCTCCAGTCTGTGTGTGTGTTTTCCCTGTTTGGTGAAGCCCCCCCCCCCCGTGGTGATAAGAAGGTGGGCGTTGGGGAGGTTCCCCTCAGAAACACACCTGGACTGGCAGGAACTTGCAGAGAACCTTGAAGATACCCTCAAACCCAAACCTCTGGGTTGGATCAAGCTGTTGAAAAAACTGGGGGGAACTTGATGGAACCTGAGGGAACCTGAGGGAGCCTCACCAATGAGCTTCTGATGGAGATCTGGTGTGAAGGTCCTTCTAGGCCAGCAGTCCTAGGGGACCCTTGGTCTGACCTCAGTCCAGTGTCCAGTAGATACGCCCCATAGGAAGACCTTCAGAGAGTCTCGTGTGTGTGTGTGTGTGTGTGTGTGTGTGTACGTGTGTGTGTACGTGTGCGTGTGATCTTTTTCCTTACTTTGAACTGTGCGTATTTGAATTCTGCTAATTCCTACTCATCATTACCGCCGCAAGTGTGTGTATGTGAGTGTGTGTGTGTGTGTGATCTATTTCCCTATCTTGAGCTTTTTAAATTTGCTTAAATTTTCCTAATTTGCGGTTATCATTGCTGTGTGTGTGTGTGTGTGTGTGTGTGTGTGTGTGTGTGTGCGCATGCTAATTGTGTCAGGAAGCCTGAATATCTGGCTGATATGCTGAATCAGTGTGTGTGTGTGTTGGGTTTAGGGTGGTCTGGGGGGTCCAGGGTGAGCGCCGTCCCCCGGTGGCGGCGGCGGCGTTGTAATTGTGTTGTGGGTGTGTAGGGTTGTGATTGGCCGGCTAGCGTAGGAGCGCTGCGGACCTGAGAGTGTAACACGAGGAGGACGACTCGTCCTGAAACACTGCCTGTGGTTTTCCTCTGTAACCGTTGCATCGTTTCTCCTCCTCCACCTCTCCGGCCTCCCACAGATTGATGTTACCTGGTGTGTAAATCCGGCGGTGTGTGTGTGTTTGTGTGTGTGTGTGTGAGCAGCTACAGCCTGGAGGGGCTCAGCGGCGCCCAGGACGAGCTGCGTGTGCTGGGGACCGGCGGCCCCGGAGCCCTGGGGCCCCGCGGGGCCCTCAGGCATGGAGGGGACGACGGAGGAGGATCACTGGTGTCGCTGACAGAGGAGCAGGAACACATGGAGGAGCACGGCAGGCTGGAAGACCAGGTCTGCACACACACACACACACACACACACACACCAATATCTATATATCGTTATATATACACACAGACATACATATGCACATATACATACATGCATACATACTTACACTCACAGATACACACACATGCATACATAGACACATATATATACACTGCTCAAAAAAATAAAGGGAACACTTAAAAAACACATCCTAGATCTAAATGAATGAAATATTCTTATGAAATACTTTGCTCTTTACACAGTTGAATGTGCTGACAACAAAATCACACCAAAATGATCCATGGAAATCAATTGTATCAACCCATGGAGGTCTGGATTAGGAATCACACTCAAGATTAAAGTGTAAAAACAAACTCCAGGCTGATCCAACTTTGATGTAATGTCCTTAAAACAAGTCCAAATGAATGTGTGTTGCTTCCTGAGTGGACACTATGATTTCACACAAGTGGGATTGACTTGGAGTTACATTGTGTTGTTCAAGTGTTCCCTTGATTTTTTTGAGCAGTATATATACACATATATACATACAGACATACATACGCACATACCTACATAGAAACACATATACATAGGCATCCACACACATACGCACACAAACACACACACACACACACATATACACATGCTCACATATTTATATATTGTTATATATACATGCATACATATGCACATATACATACATGCATACATACTCACGCATACACTCACGGATGCATACATAGACACATACATATACATACACATACATACATACATATGCATACACACACATACGCACACAAATACACACACACACACACATATTTATATATCGTTACATACACACACATATACATACATATGCACATATACATATGCATTCACACACATACCTACACATATGCACACACACACACACACTTAGAACGTTCTCAGTAACGCTTCTTGGTGCGTTCACACAGCGGAGGAACCAGGGACCTTCACCTCCTCGAACCACCTCCTACTCTAAGTCTGGGTCTCGTTATGGTGCCATAGGACCTTCTAGGTGATTGTTGGAGCTCATTGGCCACGCCCATTTGCAGATACTTAGGGTTAGGGTTACCAGTCAGATGTCCTCTCGGACAAAATGGACAGAAGCAGCGAGAAAGAGGTCCGAGCTCTCCGAGGCCCGCTGAGCCTCAGAAGGGTCTCCAGGACGTGCAGAGGAACCTCTGCATTCTGGCCAGAATAAGTGTGGAGTTAGCTAACGGCTAACTAACCGTCTGACAGTCAACCATCTGACGGTCCACGGCTGTTATCCCCACCGTGAGGAACATCTCCACGGTGTCCGCATCGTCTTCTCCGGCGGTTTGTTTCTGAGCGTGAAGCTGAAGGTGCATGTTCTCCCTCACTCCCTGTGGGAACGCGGGACTAGAAGGTTCTCCCGGAGCCCAACTCGAGCAGAACTGATGCGTTCGGAGGTCCCGCCTCCCGTGAGACCTTCTGACCGGTCCTCCTGTCTCCCGCTGCAGAAATGCCATCGGTACCGTCCCCTGAAGAACAGCTGTCCCCAGATGACCCTCACCAAGTCCGTCTCCATGCTCGCCATCAGCCACCGGGACATGGACGGTGAGTTCCCGGCTCATCGTCGCGCTATCTTCTCCCTCGTGGTCCTCCTGGAGCCCCTGGAGCTCCAGCCGAGGGCCGTCTCTAACCCGGTGCCGCTGATCTTCTCCCCACGCTGCCTCCCAGTGGTGGGACGTCTGCGGCGTAAGCGGCGGATCTCCTTCTCTTTCAGCCTCTCCCCCATCCTCACTAAGTCTAAGTCCCAGCTCGTGTACGGGAACTCCTCGTCTAGCGATGACGAGGATAACACCAGTGAGTATGAGGCGGAGAACTTGCTAGAACCTAGATCCCCCCCACAAGAGGTGGGGCCGAGTAGATGAGAAGAACAATCGTGGTGAGGAGGAGCAGCCATACCCGTGTAGATCTTCCCTGAGTCATGATTGGACGATGTGATGCTGTGAGATAATCAAAGCTTTTTGTGTGTGTGTGTGTGTGTGTGTGTGTGTGTGTGTGTGTGTGTGTGTGTGTGTGTTGCATAGAAATCCCTGCATAGAAATCTGCCTTTTCACTTATTTATCTCCTGGCTCTGACGGCCAATCAGATGGTCTGTAGAACTGAGGCGAGGAGAAGATGGAGCTTAAAAAGGCCTGAAAGTCCTTTTCTAAAACGAAATGATCCTGAAACAAACAGGCCTTAGAATCAACAAGAAATGAGCTACATATCACTAAGAAATTCACCAATCAATCACCTTAAAATCCTTTAAATATCACCTTTAATCTTCCCTAATACTAGCAATAAATGACTTTAAAATCACTGTTGAATGACTTTTTATCACCTGGAAATTTCCTGAAAAATCACAAAGAAATGATGTTGAAATCACCCAAAATTTCCCTAGAAAATGACCTTAAAATCACCAGTAATTGACCTTAAAATGACCTTAAATAACACAAAAATGTTATTTAGGAGACGACCTTGAATCACCAGGAAATGCCCTGAAGGTCCCCCGGACATAACCTTGAATAAAGTGGATCCTGAAGATGTTGAGGCAGCAGTGGTGGGTCTGAGTAGCCAGATGTTGGTATTAAACCCGTCCCTGTGTGCTTCTCCTCAGGTATGAGGTCCTTCTCCAGCGCCTCGGGGTCTCTGGCCTACAGGTCAGTCTCCGTCCGAACATGGCGGCCGTGCAGACGCCAGGCGGCGGCGGGGCTAACGCTGCCTGTGTTTCAGCATCTCCGAGGAGGAGCCCGGCCCGCTGCGCAGCGACACCGAGGCTAAGGGCGCCACTAAGGTCAGCCGGACCTTCAGCTACCTCAAGAACAAGATGTACAAGAAGACCAGGGTGAGAGGTTCCTCCTGCAAAGGGACTTTGTACTGACGGCGGTTGCTCAGAAGGTATCTTGCATACTGGAGGTGGCCCGGTCCAGTCTGGAGGCTCGTTTCTGCTTGGGCGACGTACGTAACGCAGTACGTCCACTCGAGGAGTTTGTGATGATGTTCTAAGGAGGAGCTGATGCAGCAGACAGCGCTGGTGTGTGGAGGAGAATTCACCTCCCTGGTTACCATGTTTTCTTCTTTGCTCCTTTTGCTGGTCACACTTGAGCATACAACTCCTTGTGGTACTGCTATGTCTGCTGCAGTCAGCTCTGCATCTGCGAGGTCTTTGAGAACATCACAAAGGAACACGGATGAGCCTTGACAGAAGCGGGGAACCTCCTCCTGCGATACCGCTCCTTCAGACATCGCAGATCTTTCAGTTTGTCGGAGGAGGAGCTCCCCGGTGCATACGTTGTGTCCTGCAGGAGGTCGGCGAGGTGGACCAGCAGAGGAGTCACCATTCTCATCCGCTTCCACCACCTCCATTAGAAGCATCCCAGGAAAGACCTGTCTTTCTTTATCGGTGGGCAGTAGACCACTCTAAGAAAGATGTCTCGTTCCACCACAGTGTGGTAGAAGGTCTCGAGGAGGACCCTCTGAACCCCGAAAGACCTTAGTCTACCATGGAGTATGCATGGGCCCTTCCTGTTGGTGTAGTCCAGTCCATTGTATGGCTTTGAACATCTACATGTTGACAAGATGTTACAGATCAGACAGTGGGTTCTGGAAGTCACAGAGCAGCTGTGGACGAAATGACCCCAAGTTGGTCTTTAATCCTCACAAGAAGGTCCAAAGAAGTCCTAATCGCTAGAGTAAACCGATATGAAAGGGATTTGGAAAACCATGGAGAAAAGTCCGTTCCTCTATAATCTGCTGGAGAATTCACCAGCCTCTTCAGCAGACACGAGTTCAGTAAACCATCTTTAAGGTTGCGAGATCCTCTTCCTTCAGTCATTGTGAAAGTAGAACTCGCCCCGCGGCCCCCTAGTGTTCACTGGTGGAACTGCAGGCGGTGTTTGCAGCAGGTCGGCGGGTTCGGACGGCTCGCAGGGACCAGAAGGGGAAGTCAGACAGGAAGTCAGAGTCGGCCTGTGGTTGTTTTTTCTTAAACCCCCACCTCCGGCGCCGCTCGGCTTTTAAAGAGGCAGCGAGTTCTGCTGCGGTGACAAACGGCGGCGTCCTCGAGGTTCGCCGTCCAACCAGAGCCCGCCGCCTCCAGCCGGGGGCTCGGCGGGCCAACAACAACTCGCCGCCACCTCAGGGTCCACTAGACCACGTGGGAAATCCATCACGCTTCCTCACATCGTGTGAGAGCTGGCTGAGCTTCTTCACAAGGAAGAAAGGATTGGTGGAGGTTCAAGAAAAAAATCTCTACCTGAACCTCACACACACACACACACACATGTATGATACATATAGAATCTATACTAGTGAGACCACAGAGTGGTGGTTGCTGATTGGTTGGCTCTTTTGTAAGAGGCCACCGGCCCGCTTGGCTTCCTGCAGAAGTGGATGCAGTGTGTGTTGCGGGTGTCGTCAGGGCGCCGCCTCAGACCCGGGGGGTCATTGCAGAAGCGGCGCCTCCCGCCGCTCACTTCCCCCTTTTGGCTGCTCGGTGTGCAGTGGACGCTCGGGACGCTCGCCGCCGCCGCCGCCGCCGCCGCCGCCGCCGCGCTGGCAGCGTTGTACAGGAGGCTGACGGGGAGCCACGGCTTCTCGCTCAAAGGGAGATGTTGGCTGGAGGTAGGACGGCGCCGCTACCGCCCCGGTAACCGTTGCCAGGGAAGTTGTGAGGCTGCTTTGTTTGCTTGGCACGAGTGAAGTTGTTTGTGTTATTTTCCCACACACAGACACACACACATATATATATATGTCTCAACATCTTCTGCGGTGAAGATAGCTTCGTTATCTTTGAGATGATCTCTGCTCGTCCGGCCCAGGCGTCTCATTTCTCACAGTCGTGGCGTTTCCTCAGCAGTTGTGGTCACTTCCTGCAACAAGCCCTCTGTCGTAATTCGCCATTTAGAGAAAAACACCAACCCGCCGCCGGTGCGTCCCGGGCCTCCAGGGCATCGGACCTTCGGCGGCCCGGTTCCAAAGCAGGAGAACCCTCCCCCTCCTGGTCTGGGTGGATGCTGAGTGATGGAAGACCAGCAGAAGCAGAGCTTCCCAGACAGACGGTCTCCAGGAGTTGCCAGGGCTCTCGCTGAAAGACGGGCGTGATGTCATACCGCCGTCTCCGGGGTTCCCACGCCGACAGGAAACCTGGAGAAACGCCGCAGAGGCCTGGAAACTGACGTGTGTGTGCGTGTGTGTGTGTGTGTGTGTGTGTGTGTGTGTGTGTGTGTGTTTCCCTGGAAACCTGTGAAGGCTGGAGCTGTGAGGACACGTTCAGGATTTGAAATGAATCACGCTTGCTCATGTGCAGTGAGGTGGGCGGGCGCTGGAGCAGGAGTTAGCTTGTCATCTCCACAGCGAGGAGGTCCTCGTTCGGATTCCAGCACGGGGTCTTTCTGTGTGGCGTCTCCATGTTCTCCCGGTTCTTCAGGGTTCTCAGAGTTCCTCGAGCACTTAAAAATTGGAGATCCCAAATTGTCCAGATGCAAGAGTGGCAGAGTGACTGTTTGTATGTCTCTATATGAGGTGTGAGTCAGAGCGTGGTCGTTGTGTCTTCATGTGACCGGCGACCGGTCCAGGGTGGAGCTCCAGCTGCAGGTGGGGTTCAGAGCCTCAGGCATCCACCCTCCCATCAGCACATCCTGTCCAGACAAACATACAAGTCCAGACCATTTGCCGCTTCACAACCATTCAATCATCCCCACATCCGGACAGGTGATCGTCTCCAGTCAACCTCTTGGGTTCTTCTCACCTTCTTGACCTTCTCGCTGACATGCGTAAGCGATGCACTGACCCGCCGCCATATTTCTAGCTGATCTATAAAATAGTCCTCACTTCTCTGAATGGTCCCAATGGCCAATGGTCGCAGCTTCGTGGGCATTTGTCATTAGCTTGTAAGTGACTCTGCTGGATTTAAAGCAGACAACCACTCGGTGTTTGGAGGTAAACACCTGCTGCTAACCTCCAAGGGTCAGCGGCGCCATGTTTATTCATCTCCCGTAATGACAGCACAAATGACTCTGAAAGAAATGACCTTTTTTTTATTAGACAGAAATGACCTGAAAGTTACTTCGCAATGACCCGAATCTTTAGAGTTCACTGGAAATCAAGCGCAGACGAGTTGACGAGACGTCGGTCGGCGGCGGGTGAGATTGAGTCATCCTATTATTGGATGTTTGCGACCTCGCCATCTCTAATCTCACTTAATAATCCCGTGGTTCAAAGGACCGACCGGCAGAGATTCGCTATCTTTAAATGACTTCCCTTAATGAGACGGCGGGTTTGTAACGAGCGCCTTCGTGTTCCCGCCCCCGCCGAGCAGAACGCCCGGCTGCCATTCGGAGATCCTCGCCTGATCTTCCCTGTCCTCCTCGCAGGAGAAGGAGCGGGACAAGAAGGAGAAGGAGGCCAAGGAGAAGGACAAGAAGGCGGTGAACGGCCACCTCTTCAGCGCCGTCGGCTCCGCCCTCGCCGCCCAGAGCGCCGCCGGCGCCCAGTGCTCCCAGTGCAATAAGGCCTTCAACCACAAGGATGCTTTCCAGTGCACGTGTGAGTACGCCTCCCTTCACGACATCACTTCCTGTGCAGTTATTTGCATCCGGTCCGAGTCTGGACGCCCTCCACATCCTCTGCGGTGGACGTCGTCCCGTCAGCACAAGTCCGCGTCCAGGTGCTCCGCTCAGGCTAGGCTAAGATAGCTTCAACATCTGAGTGGTTGACCTGGTTCCATGAGGCTAGGCTAATTTAGCTCAACTTAAGAGCAGCTTGCGTAGACCCATGGGGCTAGGCTAAGGTAGCATTCATATTGCAGCAGATTACTTGGCTCCATACGCTGAGGCTCTTGGTAGCTTGACATTAGACTGGACTTCCTGGGTCCTCATGGCTAGGCTAAAGTAGCTTAACATTAAAATGGCTAATTTTAGTTCCTCGTGGCTAGGTTAGCTCGTTATCAGAACGGCTGATGTCGTTCCATGTGGCTAGGCTAGGTTAGCTGGGTATCAGAAGGACTGATGTAGTTCTGCGTGGCTAGGCTAGGTTAGCTCGGTATGAGCACGGCCGATGTCGTTCCAGGTGGCTAGGCTAGGTTAGCTCAGCATCAGAACAGAGCTTGGACAACCATGGAGGAAAAGAATGAAACGAGGAGCACTGATGAAATAAAATAACTGACTTTAAGTTAAGATGTGCAAATCAGTTCATTCATTCATTTCACACTCATCCATTCTTGGTGTTCTTGAGGATCTGCAACCTGAAGGTTAGACTTCAGTATCTGGATCAGCTCCTCTGCCAGGACACTTGAGTCTGATGTCCATTCCATCTCCTTCTTCTCCGCCACCTCGGCGCTTTGCTGACGGTTCAAAACTGCCGCCGCCGCCGCCGTGATCCGCTTGGTGTCAGCGAGAACTGGGGCCGATAAAGGAGCTGCAGAACCGGCAGCAGCTCCCAAGAGGATGTGGAGCATTGCTCAAGGCTTTGAAAAGAAGAAGAAGGAGTAGAAGACCTCCTGAAAAGGAGAAACCGGCCTTGGATGGCGAGCCCGGCCCCGCCACGCTCCACACTGTCTGGACCCACTCTGGGTGGTGACCCCGATGTCTGGAGACGGAACGCAAAGGTCCTCGCTGTGGGATCACCTGGAACCCTGGAGGAGACCTTCTACATCTTCTTTCCACCTTAACACTCATTCAAGAACCTTCCACCGAAGCTCCGCTCACTCCAGACCCACGGAATCGGTGATGCAACCCAGGAAATAGACCTCCCCGATTCAGGCTCCGGTTCCCGTGTCCCTGAGGACTTCTGGAAGACGGCGGTAGCACGCCGCCGTCAGGTGGACGCCAAGCCGGACGCAGAAGCTGCCGAACGTGGTGGGACTTCAGAACCTCAGCGACGTGGACGAGCATTATCGGCCCACAATGTCTGTCAAATCTCCGGGCGAAACAGGGCTCCGCCGCCGGCGCCGTCACAGAGGACACGCCCCCGCCAGCGCCATCGCCGGCCGGGCCGCCTTCATCCTGCCGCGGCGGCGGCGGCGAGCATCTGTTTCCATCAAAACGTTCCCGTCCTAGTAGATGTTGGGTGTTGCTCCTCCATTGCATCAGCCTGGCTTTCGTCAGCGGACGCCGGCACTTCCAGGCCTCCAAAACCACTCATATTTTCCTCCTCCGCCCTTCTACTCACTCCATGTTTGCTTCCCCCTCCAGACTGTAACGCTTTCGTCCACAAAGGCTGCAGGGACGGCCTGCCCGTGTGCACCAAGGTGAAGATGAAGGTGAGGGTGGAGAAGGTGGAGGTGGGCGGGGCTTCTGTTGACTCCCAGCCAATCCCTGACCTTCTCCCCTCCCCCCCCCCCGCAGCTCCCCAAGCAGCAGTTTGCCGTCCCGGAGCCGAGCCCCTTCCCCACCGTCACCCTGAGGAGCAAAGGTGAGGTTCTGTTTCTCCGGCAGGAGCCACAGGGAGGTTCTAAGTGAGAAGGTCAGCAGAACCCAGGAGCGTGGATCCTGAGGAGACGGAACAACGGTGGTGTTCCTGACTTCACGGGAGTCAAACAGATGAAGATCTGAGATCTTCTGAGATGATCCGTCCATAACGGAGTCTCCCTTCCCGTTCCTATCTCCGCCCCAGCAGGCGGGACCAGGGAGCGCCCCTGGTCGGCCATCTTGTCCCCCGAGGACCACTCCTCCCTGGTCATCCCGTCGTCCAGGAGACACACCAGCATCATGGGTTTCCATGGCAACAACCTGTCCAAGAGCCTGTCCATCAGCAACATCGCTGGGTGAGTTGATGTGTGTGTGTGTGTGTGTGTGTGTGTGTGTGTGTGTGTGTGTGTGTGTGTGTGCTGAGGCGTTGACCCCGGCGTTGTGGCCCCCTGCAGGCCGGTGTTGGACGAGATGCCCATGAAGGGTCTGCGGTACCTGTCCCAGTCCACCGACTCGCTCAACAGGACCAACCAGGTCACCGAGTCCATGGAGTCGCTCACCGACGAAGGTGCGTCTCCGAGTCGCCGGTCCTCAGGTTGTGAAGAGCTTCTGGGTGAAGAACCTCTGAGAGGCCCGCCTGCCCCCCGAGGCAACCATGTGTGGTCAGAAGCTCTGGTGACCTCACGTTCTGGTCTTCTCAACGGGAGGGACGGACACCAGACCAGGTCCAGGTCCAGGTCCTGGTCCTGGGACTGCTGAAGTAACAGCGTCCTCAAATCTAACAATAGAAGCCACGTCCTCTGGTGACTTCCTGTTTCGGTGTTAGAGGTTACCTTCAGTCTCCAAGTTCATGCATCAAAAAAAAACAAAACAGGAAATGATGTCATGAAGTCCTGGATCAAATGGGGGGGGGGGGGGGGGGGCAAGAAACAACATCAGGCGGCCATGATGGCGGCGTTTCTCTCCCGCAGGGACGGAGATGATGGACGGCCAGCTGATGGGCGAGTTTGAAGGCGACGCCAAGGAGCTTGAGGCGGACTCGTGGAGCCACGGCGTGGACCAGCAGCTCCTGCTGCAGCTGGACAAGGAGCTGGTGAAGAGGCAGGACGTCATCTATGGTGACGTAGTGATCTTCATTCATTCATTCATTCATTCAGACTCTCATTCACTCCGACGGTAATAAGAAGGTTGTGACATGTTGACTGAAGACGAAGAAGAAGAAAAGTTGGAAGGTCACGTTCCAGCTCAGCCCACCCACTTCCTGCCTCAGCCAAGTTCCTAAAAGTGGCTGCGGTTAATGGAGGTCAGAGGTCAGCGGCTCAAACGCAGGAAATGATGAAGCCATGCTATCCTTTCACACGCACACACACACACACACACACACACACACACACACACACATTCAGACTCCTGGAACAGTGAGGAGGTCGGGTCGCTGAGAAGGTCAGGAGGCCCTCAGGAATACCGTTCACCTGGATTGGACGGCAGCTGACCAAGATATTTGGATTGAATCCTCAGTCCTTCTGACAGAAGAAGATCTGATGGTCTGCTAATAATTTGGATAGAACCGAGGCTGGAGATCCTGTAAGGTCATCCTCGCCCTCCTCCTCCTCCACGCAGAGCTCATGCAGACGGAGATCCACCACATCCGGACGCTGCGCATCATGTCGGAGGTGTACAGCAAGGGCCTGCAGAAGGAGGCGCAGATGGAGGCGCAGACGGTGGAGCGTCTGTTCCCGGCGCTGGACGACCTGCTGGAGGTCCACACCCAGCATCTCCTCCGCCTGCTGGAGAGGAAGAAGGAGAGCCAGCTGGACGGGGGAGGCCTGGAAGGAGGCGTCATCATCAACAGGATAGGGGACATCCTGCTCAGCCAGGTGAGAAGGTGGAGGAGGTCACAAAGAACTACCGTCCAATGCTAACGCCTTAGCATCTCCAGCCGGGTGTTGATGGCGACTCATTTATTGATCAACTATTGATTTTTATCGTCTTATTTGGCTCATCCATTGATTAACCAGCAGTGAACTGACGTATGGGAAGTATTCAGGTACTTCACTTGAGTACTGCCTCTGACTTTTACTTCACTACACTGTATCTTGGGGTTTAAAATGAAACAATATCATGAACCATCTTGAAAAACAAATGACATAAACTGCCATAATGACATACTAACATGTACATTGTAACCTACTCACACACACACATATATATAATAACATGGCATATACATAATAATACTCTTACTGTTTGCAGATGACATTGTGATGTGTAGTGAGAGCAGGGAACAGGTGGAGGAACATCTAGAGGTGGAGGTATGCTCTGGAAAGGGTAGAAATTATGGTTAGTCGCAGCAAGACAGAATATATGTGTGTGTGAATGAGAAGAACTCAGGTGGAACGGTGAGGCTACAGGGAGTGGAGATCAAGAAGGTGGAGGATTTCAGGTACTTGAAGTCAAAAGTCCTGAGCGTATGAAAGTTTGGAGAAGGGGTGAAGAAACTGGTTCAAGCAGGTTGGAATGGATGGAGAAAAGTGTCAGGGGTACGAAGAGATAGAAGACTTTCAGCCAGAAGGAAAGGAAAGGTGGAAGAAACAGTGGTGAGATGATCTACAAACACTGACAATGACCCAAAGACAGGAGGCAGAGCTGGAGGTGGCAGAGATGAAGATGCTGAGGTTCTCTTTGGGAGCGACCAGGATGGAGAGGATCAGGAATGAGTCCATCAGAGGGACGACACATGGTAGATGTTCTGGAGAGAAGGTCAGAGATGGTTGGGTCATGGACAGAGGAGGGAGAGTGAACATATTGGTTGACGGATGCTGGAATTGGAGGTCTAGAGGAAGACCAAAGAGAAGATGGATGGATGTTGTGAGACAAGATATGAAGGTAGTTGGTGTGAGAGAGGAGGATCCAGAGAATAGGGTGAGATGGAGAAGGTGGATTCAATGTGGAGACCCTGAAGGGAAAAGAAGACATGTATATACAACAACATATAAAAAAATTAAAAATTATATATTGTTGTTATATATGTACACAACCACCTTGTGACCCTCACGTCCTCAGTTGAGGACATCACCTTCTCTGTTCTCCACAACTTCTCTGTCCTTCTCTGTCCACCTCCTCACCTTAGCTGAGATCTCCAGACAACCTTATGTGCTAGAAGATACCGCAGTATTCCCAATAATTAATATTGTCTCCATGGTGTTATGAGTCATGTTTGGTTCCTGATAGAAACATCATCTGGTCTGACAGCAGAGCACAGACCACATATTTTGCCTCCTGGGACTTTCGGTGTTTTCAGGGTATTCTCAGGTCAGTACTAATCCAGGATTCTTTCCAGTTCTCCGGGTCGAGCGGCGAGAGCATGAAGAGGATCTACGGAAGGTTCTGCAGCCGCCACAGCGAGGCGGTGGGCTTCTACAAGGACTTGCTGACCAAGGACAAGCGCTTCAAGGCTTTCATCAAAGTATGCCCTCTTTGTCCTCCTCTTCTTCCCTCGACCTCAGGCAGAAATGCCTAGTCTACTTCGCCCTCTTGGCCTCCTTCTCAGTTCCTACTGGTCCTCAGACCCTCGCTGTGCTTTCGCCCCGCAGAGGAAGATGAGCAGCAGCATCGTGCGGAGGCTCGGTATCCCAGAGTGCATCCTGCTGGTGACCCAGAGGATCACCAAGTACCCGGTGCTGCTTCAGAGGATCCTGCAGCACAGCCGAGGTGGGCCCGGCCTCCAGCAAATGCGTTAGCACACAAGTACTGCAGTTTTACCTCAAACACGTGGTACTGTCCTGCAGAGTACACTGGAACCTCTGCCCGCCAACACCCCCAATCCCGAACGCCCAAACAAACCACTGATGGTTGCGCTCTCCTCTTAATATGCTTTCTTTATGCTTTTTGCATTCAATTAGCCCTCATTAAGGCTCCAGAGAAAGTGCTAGTGGTGTTAGGAAGCCTCAGCGTATTCCAGTAGATCTGAAAAAGGAATTAATAGCTAACTGTGAGAGCAAAGCTCGACATAGCAAAGTCCACCATCGGTACGATCCCAAGGAACAAAGATGCACCAAAGATGGCTGATGTGACGGCATTTTCAGCTGAAGGAGTGACTTGGTTAACAAAGAAAAGGTCTCAAGTCTAAGAAGAAGTATAGAAGTTATTGTTAGCTTGCTGGAGATACATTAGCTACAGTAATAATTCAGGCTATCTTTAATTCCTTTCTGTAGTTTTCTCACACGTAAACCCATTAAAAGTTTCCAAAAAGTGTGGTTTTGGGGTCTAGAGAAGGGATCACTGGGATTTACATTGGTGTTGGTTTTCGTCAAGGAATAACCGAGGTGCTGCTGTGCACAAATCCATCGTCAGGTCATTGAGGTTCTGGGGTGTTCAGTTAGGAGCCTCCACAGGGCGACTCAGCTGCCTGAGTCTTCAGGTGTGGAGAACGTACAGGCCACTCCACTGGTGATACCCCAATGATCCCACCTGGATGGCCCTCAGCATTGTCCTCCATGAAGATGACGGTAGGCCCGTGTTGCTCTTGCAGGGACACAATGACCGGATTTGTGATGTTATTCAGGTAGTACACAAAGTGTCGGCGGTTCTGGTTAGACTAGATACACCGGACCAGACCTGAACACCTCCACCACCAAAGGTTGGGCTGGAGACAACAGTGGCTGATGCACAGCATCTCCAACATCGTTGGCAGCCATCATGTCTGCCCAACGTGAATGGACTTCATCAGAGAACAGCAGTGAGGCCCACCTCTCCCTGGCCCAAGCTGGGCAAGGTGATGGTGCCTGTGCCCAGTGGTGTGTTCAGGTACCCTAGCATGCATACCGCACCAATGTGAGCAATGTCCAATGGTCTGAGGGGGAACTTGGGTGCCTCTCTCCTCCCTTCTATGTGTCTGGAGTCCAAGGAGGTCCTCTTCTAGGCCTCTCTGAGACTCCTCCAGTCTGCATCTATGTTGCAACCAGCTGTCGTGAATCTCTGGCCACTTCCCTCTGAGAACATCCTGTCTGAAGCCTCTAATGGCGCGGTGGTGGAGGTGTCGTCTGGGTCTCATGGCGTCAAAATACAAACAGCGTAAGGGGACGGTTTAGACGACGATTCGACAGCTGTTGGGAAATTTGGCGTTCAGTGCCTTGTCAGAACAGAAAGTTCTGCAGAAAGTACTGGAACAGCTGGACTCGTGCATTCAAAAGTTTGGAGAAGGTCACATTAAGTTCCCCTGGAAAGGTTGGAGAGCACTTGAGGTTCTGCCGAAGTTTCACCAAAAAGCTGAATATCTCCAACTTTTTACAAGAATAGAGAAGTTCAGACGCTGAAAGAACAAACCGACCATGAAGATTAAGAGTCACATTTGGAGCAAGACGTTTATTTATGAGTTGTGGTTTTGTCTTTTCACCTCAGCTTCTGTGTTCCTCCTGCTTTCCCTCAGATGGTGACGAGGACTTCGAGGACCTAACGGAGGCGCTCCGGTACGTGAAGGAGGTGATCGCGGCGGTCGACGCCAGAGTCAACGAGCACGACAAGAGGCGGCGGCTGAAGGATTTCCACGGCCGAACCGACACCAAGTCTATCATGATGATGAAGAGCGGCCAGATCTTCGCCAGGGAGGACCTCCTGAGGAGGAGGCTGATCCACGACGGAGCCTTGCAGCTGAAGAACAACCAGGGGAGGCTGAAGGGTGAGGAGAACGCCACCTGACCTTCTCATCCATGCAGGCTTTGGTATTTAACCCCCCACCTGCTGTCTCTCCAGACATCCACGCTCTGCTCCTCTCAGACGTCCTCGTCTTCCTCCAGGAGAAGGACCAGAAATACGTCTTCGCCATGTTGGTAGGAACGTTCCCCTTCATCCTGAGCATCCCCTCCTCTCCACCTTCTTCTGGATCCCTCTGTCTCTCAGCGGGTTTTTCGGGGATAAAGGCAGATTATAATCGAACAACATACGTGTTCCATGTTGTATCAGTCACTGATCTCCAGTGATCTTCTGTGGAGGGACAGTTTGTAGATCTTTGCGATCAGATGCCTCCATGTGCAGCAGATTAGCCTGTAGCTTAGCCCGGAGTCCCTGAGATGAATCAAAGGGCAGGAGGTGGATCTCCAAGTGGAGCTGGGGGGTGTCCTTCCTCTCCCAGGAGGCCCTGGATCTCCTCCAGATGGCTCAGAAGGTTAATCGCATCAGCAGCACATTGAATTTAGCAAACGTAGCACCTCCTGATCTTCACACCGCAGCAGAGTTTATGATTTAAGGAGCTGCTATCTGTGGAAAAAACTTGACGCTATAGCAACACACAATCCGTGACATTCCACAAGCGCAAAAATGACTGTTTTTTTTCTGCGCGGGTACATTTTACCCGCTGGCGCTTCCAGGGTTAATAAAACAGGAGTGTGAAATATCTGTCTTTAGGACATCAGAGGGAAAGCAGCCGGGTCAGTTCAGTTGGTTGCCACTCTTCACCCTCCTCCTCCTCCTCGTTCTCTGAGGCGAAGATTCCAGAGATATTTCCTCGGCTAGATGCCGCTCCCATATTTTCCCATCAGACTTTTGTTGATGTTAGCGGGCTTGGGAGCAGGACTTGTATGCATGAACGTCATCATCATCATCATCATCATCATCTCGGTCAGGATGAGTGCGGGGCATCAGAATGTCTATAGACACCAGTGAGAAGAAAGAGCTTCGTGAATGTAACGTCCCCACATGAGGACCCTGGGTCTCTGTAGACCAGATGCACCTTCAGCTCTTGGTTTCATCTGGAACCTGCACCTGTAAAAGGTGGGCTACGCTACAAAGCAGTTATGGCACAGCGTCTGGAGAGATCTCACTGGCCTCAATCTGCAAAGAGACGTCCTGAAGTCCCTGCAGTAGAACGTCCTTCCATGTGGCCTGTAGAACTGAAGACTGAAGATCACTCCTCTTCATCATCTTCTTCTTTTTCCTCCTCCTCCTCCTCCCCCACCCCTCCCACCTCCCTCTTTCATCTTCCTCGCTATCCTCCATCTTCCACCTGCTGCTCCTCCCCTAATCACCCCCTCCCTTCTCCACTCCCCCCATCATCTGCCTCTTCCTGTGTCCTCCTCATCCCTCCCACTGCCCCCTCCATCCCTCCCCTTCAGGACCAGCGCTCCACGGTCATCTCCCTCCAGAAGCTGATTGTCAGGGAGGTGGCTAACGAGGAGCGCGGCCTCTTCCTCATCACGGCGGGCATCGAGAAGCCGGAGATGATGGAGGTCCTGGCCAGCTCCAAGGAGGAGCGCAACACCTGGATGCAGCTCATACAGGAGGCCATGCAGTCCATGTGAGTACCATTTGAAAACAAGAAGGGGGGTCAGACATCAACACCCCCTAACAAACGCCAGCTCCGTATCTGGAACCCAGGAATTAGCCTGATCCACTCCACTTACAGAGGTGCACAGCAGGGGTGCCGGATGGAGCTCAGAAGCCCCTCCGCCCAGGGTTTTGGGGGTAAATGTGGGGCAGGTTGTGGTTGAATGGAGGAGTATTTGACTTCAGCCATCGAGGAAGAGGAGGAGTAGGAGGAGAGGTGTAGTCCTGGTTCTCAGTGTCCAGAAACTAGTCTGGTATCAGGTTATAGGAGGAGGCAGGAGCTGAAATCCACTTTTGCATCTTGCCCAAAGTACCAACTCCAGGTACTTGTAACTCCACTCAGGTTTTTTATGAGCTACTTGTACTCCACTGGGGTGTTTTCGAGGTACAATACTTGTACTCCGCTGGGGTGTTTTCGAGGTACAATACTTGTACTCCGCTGGGGTGTTTTCGAGGTACAATACTTGTACTCCGCTGGGGTGTTTTCGAGGTACAATACTTGTACTCCACTGGGGTGTTTTCGAGGTACAATACTTGTACTCCACTGGGGTGTTTTCGAGGTACAATACTTGTACTCCGCTGGGGTGTTTTCGAGGTACAATACTTGTACTCCACTGCGGTGTTTTCGAGGTACAATACTTGTACTCCACTGGGGTGTTTTCGAGGTACAATACTTGTACTCCACTGGGGTGTTTTCGAGGTACAATACTTGTACTCCGCTGGGGTGTTTTCGAGGTACAATACTTGTACTCCGCTGGGGTGTTTTCGAGGTACAATACTTGTACTCCGCTGGGGTGTTTTCTGCTCGGATAGAGGACACCAGGACAACTCCAGTCCGCTGTTTTGAATGAAGAACTGACAGCTTCTCTTTTAATCGCCACTGATAATCGATGATAATCAATCGATCGTCTTTGAACAACTTTTTTTCAAGAAACCGAGTCCTCTGATTCCTGCTGGTTGGTTTGTGGCTCTTTCTTGGTCAGTCTTCGGGCTGAGCATATTTCAGGTTTCGACTCGGAGACACTGATTGACAGCTCTCCCATTTTCCAATCATTTAATCAACTGATCAATTCAAGAACCTTTGTGTTCGCTCCATGTTCTCCTGCCTGGGTTCTCCGGGGTCTCCGTGCTCCTCCCTCCATCTGTCATAAGGTTCACTGAAGGCTGGAAATAGTAGGTAGATGTTTGGATGTTGTGACGGACCGGTGACCGTTCAAGTTAAGCTCCGCCCCCTGTTCTGACGCAAGCCGTGATGCTTCTGCTATTTGTCCACGTGTCCCGACAGGGAGAAGGACGAGGACGAGGGGATTCCCAGCGAGACCGAAGACGACAAGAGACAACTGGAGACCAAAGCCCGGGAGATGCGAGGTGAGGGCGTCCTGACTCCTGACAGGCCGGCCGGACATCATCATCATCCTCTGAATGTTCTCCTCCCGTCCGTCTCCACCAGACCTGCTGAGGCAGAAGGACACGGAGATCATGTCCCTGCTGGAGGAGAAGGTGCGCCTCTTCAGAGGGATGTGGGAGGGCCTGAGCTCCGGCGAGGAGGCCTGCAGGCAGGCCCAGCCTTTCTTCAGGTCGGCCTCCAGCCTGGAGCCGCCCAGGGGGTCGGCCATCATGAGGGACGCCCTGCAAGAAGGTGAGATGGAGGGACTGCTGGGAGGGACGACAGGGCAGAAGCTAGATAGGCAAGAAGGTGGTTGACGCTGCCTCCTGATTGGCCACATGCATGGCTAAGCTCCGCCCACTCCGGGCACCGCCGCCCTTGGTAAACCTGCATGTGATGGAGCAGCTTCTCCAACCGGAGTGGACCAAATATCTTCTGAGGGTTCAGGTATTCTCCTGGAGCCAATCCACCTTTTGGACTGGAGACAGAGAACCTGGAGAGAACTCAGGCTGGAGAACCTGGGGAGAACCTCTGGAACCTTCTTGTGAGATGAGCTCCAACCCTCTGCACCACAGTCTTAATTGGCCTGAAGAAAGAGGCCACCTGGAATTAGAGATTGATCCAAAGACCAGAAGAAATGCCTGCTTCCTTCTGATTGTTGGAAACCAAAGTCTGGAATCCCTGCTGAGTGAGGTGGACATGAAGATCTCCTTGGTCAGGGTTCTCCTCCGTTGTTTGTGGCTGACGGGGTGCTCCTCAAGCTGCTCCTCCAGCTGTCCGGTCCATCACACCCTGACCCTTCTGGAGTCTCCAGCACATCCACCATCTCCATCTCCATCTCCATCTCCACCACGTTCAACCCTCCAAATCTGGAGGAAAGGTCACCTGTCAGTCACATATGGAGACGCCCAGCCATTCACCTTCTCACTCACACCTGAGGAACATCTTCCAATGTCTTCAATGGACCCACATGCTGGTTAGGTTAGCTTAGCTTAGCATTAGGATGAAGGTTCAGCAGACATGCATGTATTCATGTCTTCACTCACTAATTCATCTATTTATCCATTCATGTCACATCATCACGTCACTGTGAATGGATGGCGTAGCATTGTTTGTGCTAAGCTAACTAGCCAAAGAGAGGGCTGAACTGCAGTGGGGGGTAAACTTTTGGGGCAGGTGGCGGCTTTGCTAGCTTCATCTGGTTGCTTAGCAACAGCAGCAGGTTGGTCTGATGAGAGCAGTGCTGGAGGATAACACAGTTAGCACGCTAATTCACTTTCCGATCTGTGTGTGTGTGTGTGTGTGTGTGTGTGTGTGTGTGTGTGTGTGTGTGTGTGCGCCCTCACAGTGGAGACGTTGCAGGCGCTGGTGAACGGCAGCCTGGGCGGGGCGATGGCGAGCGTTCAGGACGCAGGAGGAGGAGGAGGAGGAGGAGGAAGCCCGGTGTGTTTACCTCGACGGGCCGAGACCTTCGGCGGCTTCGACAGCCATCAGATGCACGGCAGCAAAGGTGGGTCTGAGCCTGGACCACGTCAGGACACATACATGAACTTCATCTCCTGGACACGGATCCTCGTCCTCGTCCAACTCTTGCATAATAACACAGGAGTAACGTTGAAATAAGCACCTGAGGGTTCTAACATCAAGATGAAGACCAATGCATGGAGGGAGATATCCGTGTGTGTGTGTGTGTGTGTATGTGTGTGTGTGTGTGTGTGGGCTTGAAACTTCCTGGGACCTGAGCTGCTGAGAGGATCTGGAGGAGCAGATGAAGCTTCCTGGTTGGTGTTTGGGGACGGAGGGGCTTCTGACCTGGAGGACACACTCTGGATGCTGAGACAGGAGAACATGGAGAACAGGAGTATCTCATCAGAACCCACCTTCTTCTGGCTGGTCCCACCGGCCAATCATCTGCTTCCATCTAACCCTCTCCTCCCTCAACAACTATCTTCCTGTCCTCGCCATCAGTCCACGAACCTCCTCCTAGATCTCCAACCTCAGCATCCTTCTACCCAGGTCTTCTCCATGCCTCCTCTGTCCATGTCCAAAGCCGCTCTCTCCAGAACATCTAACATGTGCTGTCCCTCTGCTGGACCTTCCTGATGTTCTCCGTCCTCCTCACTCCCACTGAGGAACCATCTTCCCCTCTGCTGCCTCCAGCTCCAGGTCCTCCAGGGTTCTCCAGGTTCTCCTTCAGTCCAAACGTTCAGCAGGTTGTTCATGGGTGTGAATGAAAGTGTGACGGTCAGATGATTGACAGCTGGCCCATCCAGGTGAAACCCCGCCCCTTTTCCTGACATGGGTTCAGATAGGCTCCGCCCCCTCCAGCCGGTGAAGCGGTAGAAGATCAAGTCTCCAAAGCTCCCATTGGTCGGCCGGAGGCGCAGACGGGATCCTATTGGACGAGGGCCCGTCCTGATTTCTCCAGGGCTGTGAACCCCTGGAGAACATCCCCTCTGTGGCTGAAGGTGGAACATCTAGAAGAGCCGGCAGGAGCGTCAGGATGGAACCTTCTGGTCTGCCGTCGGCCAATAGGAAGCCTCGGTTTAAACCCGCTGCATTGATCCGCGTCGCCGCCGGAGCCGGCATTGATCTGCACCGTCTGTAATGTGGAACATCTGCTCTGCTTTATGGACCAGAGTTCTCCACACACACACACACACACACACACACACAGGGCTGTGGCTCGCGAGCTGCAAACCCTGGTTTTATTCTGCGAGGCTGCCCAGGACCAGAACCTGCTTGTAGATCTTTGGAGGTTCTTCTGAGATTTCACCTCCACCTTCATCTCCACAGGTGGAGACCGAGACGAGGGCGAGGACGGCGGTTCGGACCTGCGGCGGACCGAATCCGACGGCGTCCTGAAGAAGGTGGGGGCTCTGCATGGAAGTCACGGATCAGGTCATCTGGCCGTGAACGAGCAGGTCAGACTCTGACCTGGAGAAACATCTGGAACGCAAACATCTGGAACACAAACATCTGGAACATGCATGTAACATGTTCAAACTCAGCTGTTCAACTAATTACACTTTAATAACACACACACACTTCACACGGCAATGGCTGGGTTGAACAGGGGTAAATTCATGTGTGTGTGTGTGTCTGTGTGTGTGTGTGTGTGTGAGTTCGCACACACACTCTAAGGTTACGAAAAAGTTCAGTCACAGCAAAACAACATTGCTCAGACACACACACACACACACAGATCCTCTGGTGACTTCCCGTTTCGAGTATTAGATGTTAGACTTCAGTCGTGTTCTGACTCTGTGTGTGTGTGTGTGTGTGTGTGTGTGTGTGTGTGTGTGTGTGTGTGTGTGTGTGTGTGTGTGTGTGTGTGTGTGTGCTCGCAGGGAGGAAACGCCAACCTGCTGCTGCTGCTGAAGAGGAACAGTGAGGTAACCCACCGACTTCCTGTCTCTAAGCCAATTAGAGCTCATGTTGTCATGGCGACGCCCTGGGCCTCCTCGCCGGCGCCGGCAGAGACGGATGGTCGTAACCGTAGTAACCGGGCCGCTCCTGGTACGAGCCGATAGTGTCGGTAGTCGGGGTGTTTTCGGTGTGTGGAGTAGGTTTGGGTTGGACCCTGTGACTGCGCAGCAACCAGCAGTCACTCTTTAACTCCACCAGTGGGTTCATTGTGTTTTAAATTGATTTATTCCGTTTGAAATGACAGAAAAACAAATGAATTCATTCCGTTAGAGACAGCGGTTCATCCCTTGTGATTATTAACACCTACACCAAACCACGTGTGTGCTTCATCTCAAGCATCTTCTTTCTGGGTTGGAGGCTTTCTTTCTTTGGACCCGCGATATTAAAAGTACACAACGTAAACACAAAGATATAAAATGATGCTGCTAGAGGTCTGCGTCCTGAACCCACCACGCAGGATTCAGAGGCTGCCGTGACGTCGTGAAGTGTGTTCCGGTTTTGGGAGCTGCAAATTTGGATTTTCTTGCTCTTGTATTACTAGCGTTCATTTTTTTATTTCAATGATAAAATTTGCTTAAACCACATTTCGCATCTTAGAAAAACTGCTACATAAAATGGTTGGTATGTTCAGGGGCCGCCGTACTAGTAAGTTATTACTATATTATTACTGTGTAGTTACGAGATTGTCTTCTTCCAAAGAGGCAGGTGTGTGTGTGTATGTGTGTGTGCTGACATGCATGCTTGTGTGTGTGTTTGTGTTTCTTTGATTGTATGGGAAGTGCTTGCACTTGTGTATATGTGTGTGTGTGTTTGCACTTAAGAGTGCTGTTTGCTATTATTGTATCTATGGGAGGTGTGTGTGTGTGTGTGTGTGTGTGTGCGTGCACATGGGGGAGGTTCATGCATGTGTGTGTGTATGCGTGTGTGTGTGTATGTATATGTCGTGTGTGACCCTCGTGTGTGTGTGTGTGTGTTCCCACAGCAGGTCCTCCACAGCGTCTCCAACCTGCACCTCCTGCTCAGCACGCTGCAGGTGAGCCCCGCCCCCCTCGTCCCATTGGCCGGGGCCGTGAGGGGGCGTGTCCTACGCCTTCCGACGCGGACCGAAGCCGTCCGATGACCCGTGTCTCTCTGCGGCCCCAGGCGGTGGTGGTCCAGCAGGACAGCTTCATGGAGGAGCAGCGCCAGGCCCTGGGCTCCTCCTCGTCCTCCTCGTCCTCCTGGCGGCCGCCGCCCCGTCCCGCCTCGCTGATCGAGCAGGAGAAGCAGCGGTCGCTGGAGAAGCAGCGGCAGGAACTGGCCTCGCTGCAGAGGCAGCGGGCGGCCCGGGACGACCAGCGCAGGACCAGGGAGCAGCAGTGGGAGCGACACGAGCGGCAGCTCGGACAGAGGGAGGCGCTGCTGCACCTGCAGGTGGGTCCCACACACACACACACACACACACACACACACACACCTTCTCAGAGCTTCTCGCCGCCGTACCATAAATAGGCGATACCAGCTTTGCTCTCCGCCAGAAGCAGGCCCACAGAGGAACGGAGAAGACCACGCCACATTCACAATATAGGCATCCAGAGCACATTTACAGTAAAGAGCACATTGTAGAGTGTCACGTGCACGCAGACGTGCACGCAGACGCGCTCGACTGGTACTGAGGTGGAAGGTCAGCAGATTTAACAGCAGAAAACCTGTAAACATTTATAGATGTTGAGTTGAACGGAGAGCGGCTGCAGGTTTTCCGTGGGGTTTCACTCTCCACGACCAGGAACTGCAACGCCAAGTCAGCGTTTTCAACTTAAACCTACTTTTTTAGAATTAGGATCGTCCTTCATCGCGTCTTTGCCGCCTCCTTTGTGACCAAGTGTTTCTAAAGGCAACGCAAAACATGGAATACAATGAATTCTGGAATTTTCCAAACATAATATGTGAGTATTCACATAATGAACATGGAATTCTATAAGGACCCTTTTGAGATGAGATGAGAACAACTTTATTTATCCCGAAGGAAATTGTCGTGCCAGAGTTTCAAGCAAAAACATAACAATAATAGATAATAGTAGGAAGGAGGGAGAATAAGAAATACAATGAAATATAAAGTGTCAAGGTTAAGGCTATCAAGTGTTTTAAGGTCTTAAGTACAAAGATTTGAAGATTCCCTGCAGCTGAAGGAAGAGGAATTAAAAAGTCTGATGTGTTTTGTGTTGCCTTCATAAAGCTATAACTAAGTGTTTATTACATAAACATTTATCAACATGAATGGTAACAAAGCTGTTATTAAACTGTTTGTGTAACAACTGCGTGACGGCTGTTGCTGCTCCACGTCCTCTGAAAACGCTGCAGGAGGAGGAGATCCAGAAGAGTCGGCGGGAGCTTTCTGAGGAGCGCCAGGAGCTGAGGAGCCGGAAGGAGGAGTACCAGAAGGACCTGGAGAGGCTTCGGGACGCCCAGAGGAGGCTGGACAAGGACCGGGAGAACCTGCAGCGCCAGCTGGACAGGGAGGAGGCCCAGCGTCTGGCCGAGGTGGACCTCCGGGACCTTCTCCGCGAGGAGCTCGCGCCCAAAGCCGTGCGCTGTTAACGGATCATCTCCTCTCCCTTTCCAGAGGACCTCCTCCTCCACCGCCTCCGACGAAGGTCCCCAGGCCGTGGAGCTGGACCCTCTGGAGACCCAGCGCTCCAAGCCCAGGGGGCGAGGCCTCAACCCCTTCTCCTCCAACAACCCAAACCTCAGGGCCGCCGACGCCGGCCAGCAGATCCCCCGAGGTCTCCTGCAGCTCGCCAAGACCAGGACCAGGGACGCCAAGGACAAGAAGAAGAAGAAGGCCAAGGGGCAGCAGGCAGGTGAGCAGTGTAGGAGCTACAGGGGCGCAGGAGACTCCGGACCTCCTCTGGGTCTGGAGGCTGCTGCTTCATGGAGACCTCAAAGATCTAACAGGATTCAGGTGGGACCTCTGATCTGAAAGCCGGTTCCGGATCAGTTCTCTGTCGTTTCAGACGGCAGGGCCGGTTCTGGATCAGATCCAGACCTTCCCTATATGGATCAGATCTGATCTCAGGGTCCTCTCTGGATCAGATCCAGATTCTAGATGGGTTGTGGTCCGACAGACCTTTTTTGATGAACCCCGATCCTTCAGGGCTGCTTCTGGGCCACCCGTAGATCTTCTCTCGATGGTCTCCAGATGGTCCCTCGGTCATGTCTGACCGCAGGGTCGACCGGGTCTGATCTCAGGGCTTGTTCTTGGCCAGATCTAGATACCTCCTGGATCCTTTCTAGACGTCCTCTGACCTCAGGGTCTTGCTCTGGATCAGGTCTAGCTCAGACCTGGACGGGTTCCTGGTCCTGCAGCCTGTCCTGGAGCTCCGTCCCAACGCAGATGTTTGCGAATCATCGGCAGAAAACCAAATGTCTTCGTTCGCATGCAAAAGCGGATCAGAGGTTATTATGGGCAGAATGGTCGCCATGGTAACCTCCATCCAAGCACTTCCATCTCCTCGGTAACCAAGGGATCAATGACCGGGATCTCCAAACAACCACGGGCCCTGAATGCATCACGCTGGAAGATGTCCTGATAAGAGCAGGAAAACTGAAACTCCATTCAATTGGAGCCTGAACACACACACACACACACACACACACCATAAATGTGTGTGTGACCAGACAATGTGTGTGCTAAGTCACACTGCGATGCACCTGCTCAGGTTTGATCAGTCAGCAGCAGGATGTTACTGCTCAGTACACACACACACGCACACACACACACACACACTCCCAGAGGTTCAGGGTCCTCGGGGGGTCAGGAGACAGCGACGCTCTCTTTTTATCAGGGTGATTATATTATAATCATAAGAAATAATAAGCTCAGTGTTTTTCTGTTATATAAAAGGATTGGTTTTTTTTATTTTCAATTATTTGTAAATAGAAAAAAATAATTGAATATTTTTTTAATAAATTCTTTCATTCATGAGATTCTTTTCCAAAGTGATAAAACAAACTTTAGGATCATAGGTATCAATAATTCGGATTCAAACATCACTTTAAATTGTGCTGGAATATCTGTTGATATTAGCGAGCAGGAACCTGCGCTTTAATATTTCCACGGTGGGTTCCTGAAAGCTTCGTGAAGATAACTTCCTGCAACCTCCTCCTCCAGACCCCGGGAACCTGCCAGAGCCTCCTCCGGACGGAGAGATCTTCTTCTGCTGAGACACCTGCTTGGACCTCCATCTCCTCCTCACCAAGACGCCGCAAACATCTGCTCCTGGATTGGCATCTCCATGGAGACGGAGTCTCCACCGTGAAGGTCGCTTCCTCTCCCAGGGGAGCGCCGCCATCCTGGGCGGAGGTCCCGTCGGGATCAGTGGAGCTCCTTCTGGGGTTGTTTCCGGTGACTCACCAGCGCCCCCTGCTGGAGTGGAGTGGCAACACACACTCTCTCACACACACACACACACACAGTGAGGCGGGCCGTCAGCCTGGCGAGTGGTGAAGCTCCGCCCACCGATTCCTTAGATCTTACTTTTAACGTCTGCTTTCTGCCAGGCTCTTGATCTCCCAGCAGACGGCATCGATCAATCAATCAGTCAGTCAATCAGTCTGTCTGCCAATCAATCGGTTTGTTCAGGACGAAGTTAAAGGTTTGATTTCATTTAGATATTTTATTCCCCCGGGTTTTTAGCGCTGCTCACCTGCCGGCCAGGTGCTCTGCAGACAGGAAGTGGAGGCGCGTGATGATGCATTCACCGCCTCCCACCTCATTGGTCAAACCCCGACCAATGAAATCGTACCTCACGACCAACGGTTTAATTCTTGTTTTCAGGCGATTCACGGGTTATTACATCAATATGAACAAAAATCAAATTGAAATATGATCAATAATGATGCGAGGAGGGAAAAAAAGCGCAAAGTGTGTTTTGTAGCCGTGAGAATCATCCTTACTGATCGACAGTTTGGGCTGGTTATTACGCTTTTTAACCAGCCTTTGTCATTGATGCACTCTGTGTTATTACATCATAATTCTTATTTCCCGGTCAGGACATAACCAGTTTATTCTTTTATTCCATTGTATTTCCCCTCCAGCTGACAGTTATTACATTTTAATAACTGACATGGTTATTACATTGTAATGACCTACATGGAAATTACAACCTGAACTCAAACTTATGACATGATGGGACAGGTTCTGCGTGATTAATATAATTTTATTTTGACCCAGATATTGATGTAATAACCATCTGGTTATTAATGAGGCGCTAACAGTCACTACATCATTAGATGTTCGCGACCCACCGGCTCCAGTTATTACGTCGTAATAACGACATCTGCAGTTCCAGTTCCTGCTTTGTGCTTCGGTGACCGGTGTTTGAGATCTGACCAATGGTGGAGATCATTTTAATTTAATTTAATTTCTTTTTTACCAAACGTTTTGTTTCTTTAATTGTTGTCGATGGGCTTCGGAACGGAAGGGTCTGCAGACTCCAACCAGGATGGGAGGAACCGGCTGGCAGCAGCTTTAATACACGGGGGGTGGAACCGGTTCAGAGGTGGAACCAGGACCCCACAATCAGCTGATCCCCCCCCTTTCCCCCCCAAAAGTCGCCTTAAGACTGAAACCCTGAAAGGCAGCGGAGCCGAACCCCCGGACGCTTCCACTCCTCAGGCCGATGGAGGGACGGATGGCGGTGGCAGAGAAGAAGAAAAAGAAAAAGAAGAAGAAGAAGAAGGTCCCGCCCGGCTCGTCCTCCCCCTCCTCCTGGACCAGGAGACCAAAAAAAAGGGCAAACAAGAGAAATAAAAAGTGTAAATATGATTTATGTAAAAACAAAAACCAAGTGTAAAGATGTTTGGGTGTTTTTTTTTTTTTTTGTGATTTATTACAAAGTTTTGTAAGAATGTTTTATTTAAGTTTTATTTGGTCCCTACGGGGGCGCCGAGCAGCGTGGAGTCAAATTTCTCTCTTAATAAAAACAGAAGAAACCGACGCCGCGTCTCGCAGGCACGTCTATTTCGTTGGGCTTCCAGCTACTTTGTCCGTCCCGTTGCCGTGGCGACGGCGATGCCGAGCACCGAGCCGCCGTCTGTAGGTAGCGAGACGTGACAGCTTGACAGTTGTGAGCGGCTGGCGGAAGGGAAGGAGTGTGTGACGGGATAATTAGCCGAGTGATGAATCCCATCATGTCCCGGGGGGGGGGGGGGGGGAGGGGAGGGGGGCCGTCGCACCGAGCCTCGTGTTCAGATAAGAGCGTGAGGCCGCAGTGACTCATGACAAATGGAGGATCGATGCCGAGCAAGCCGATGTCTTCATCCGCCGCCGCCGAGACGCGTCGGGGCAAATTATTCCCGTGTGAGCCGCGGCTCCGGGAGGCCGAGGGGGCGAGGAAGAAGACCGTTTCCCGCCGCCGAAGCCGTCCTACTCCCCAGAGATAATTCGCCTCTCTCATCTTCTGCCGGCCGACGCTTCCCCTGCAGCTGCACAAAAGGTCAGAGGTCGCTCAGACGCCTGAGTCCTTTCAAAGGGACGTTGGCGGTAAGTGAGGACATGAAAAGAACTCATGAGAAGTTCTATATGTTACTGTCAGGTCTATCAGGACAAATTATATTTACTTATTTAACTTTGTTACAGCAGAAGGTGAATACTGGTGTTTGACTGACAGACCTTCTGATTTGGCTTCCGGATACAGATCTACTGTAAAATAGAAAACACACAAACACACGAACCAAAATAATAGGTATTCTGTAAAAGTCACTCATTCCGCTGGAACGTGTCAGATATGAAAAAAGGGAATATTCAATCATAAAGAAGTGTAAATAACTTAGATTCTTCCCCCCATCGGTGAAACCCACATTAATTCCTGACAGGCTCTGTGTTATACCTCCAACTCTTCTTTCTCCACAGATTAAATCATCTTTTCCGCTCAGTTCTCCGCTCATCAGACTGAGCGTAATTATCTAATTGGGAACCTGAAATCAAAATACGTGCATCCGATTTCGTAAATCCCTTTATTTTGGTCATTTCTCACCCCCTCCTCAGTCAAAGGCAGACTGTGAAAAACATCAACAAAGCGCAGGTGTTCCAACTAAGCACTGATTGGTCCGTCAATACGTCAATCAATATCAATTTCAAAACCTGTCCGCATTGGTGAGATTTGCGCATGCGTATTGACAGCGATATAAATACCGCGGTCAGTTTCGTCGAAGCCCCGGGAGTTACGAGGCGGTCGCCGTCTTTCCGCAGGGGATGTCGGCTGTGTTTCCCCGCCACGAAAACATATAAATGCGTTTTCCCGTGAAGCACTTTACCTCCATCCCCAAGATTTTCCCGGCTTTAGAAACGCTGCTAATTAGCCGCGCTGCTAAGCTAACGGCAGCTCCGCCAGTCCCCTGCTGAGCTAATTAGCCGCGCCACGCTAGCGAGCAATGAATGGCCCCGCCACTTAACGAAGATGACGTGCTGAAACCGTCGTTTCACCTCTGGATCAAGCAAGTCGTCATCAGCCGATGTATGAAGCGTCCGGTAAGTCGTATTTAATGTTAGTTTGTCGGACATCTTGTTCGATGCTGCCACCTTTTAATGCTAACTGCTAAATGCGCTCATGCGCAGTAGCGCTTCCTGGTTTTAATGCGAACCGTCTCCCGTGCGCATGCGCAGTGGCTTGTCGGGTTTGGGTCGCTGCTGGTTTTTATGCTCATGGAAATTTGTTAATGTCTAATTACTGGTTTGCAGTAGATCTTTGTCGTGTGTCGCTTCCTGGATAATGCCACTGGTTTTTATGCTAACAGCTCTGGCGCAGTTGCATGTTTGCTGCCATTTCCTGGTTGATGCACTTGGTGATTCACGCGTCTGCAGTGTCTGATGTGCCTGGTTGTTCATCAGCATCCCGACAGTTGTTTGAGTGTTGTAGCGCTTTTGTCTGGAAAAACACCTGCGAGACGCTAAAACGTCCGATTTAATAAGCAATAGCTGTTGTTGGCCAAAGACACGCCACACAAGCCTGCAATACAGCTAACTGTCCCCACTCAATACCAGGTAAAAAAATAAAAATAGAATTCCTTGCACCCCAAAACACAACCACAGAGTTTGATTGCATTCTTTTTATCCGAATTTGTTCAGATTCTCGGTCAAATCCATGATGAGGATCATTCAGCTCCTTTTATTTATCAAGCATCTTCTTCTTTTCCCTTCAGAAATCAACTGAATCAACAAAGTGAATCAACTTTCTCCATCTAACTACCTTCATATCTTCTCTCACTACGTCCATAAATCTTCTCTTTGGTCTTCCTCCAGACCTCTTGCCTGGCAGCTCCAATTCCAGCATCCGTCTACCAATATATTCTCTGTCTATGACCCAACCATCTCAGTCTGGCTTCTCTGACCTTCTCTCCAAAACATCTAACATGTGCTGTTCCTCTGATAGACTCATTCCTGATCCTCTCCATCCTGGTCACTCCCAAAGAGAACCTCAACATCTTCATCTCTGCAACCTCTAGTTCTGCCTGCTGTCTTTTGGTCACTGGAACAGTTTCTAGTCCAAACATCATCGCTGGTCTCACCACTGTCTTGTACACCTTTCCTTTTATTCTGGCTGATGTTCTTCTATCTCTTGGTACCCCTGACACTTTTCTCCACCCATTCCAACCTGCTTGGACCCGTCTCTTCACCTCTTTTCCACACTCTCCGTTTCTCTGAACTGTTGACCCCAAGTACCTGAAATCCTCCAGCTTCTTGATCTGCACTCCCTGTAGCCTCACCGTTCCACCCGAGTTCTTCTCATTCACACGCATATATTCTGTCTTGCTGCGACTAACCTTCATTCCTCTCCTTTCCAGAGCATACCTCTACCTCTCTAGATTTTCCTCTACCTGTTGTCTGCTCTTACTACAGATCACAATGTCATCCGCAAACATCATGGTCCATGGGGATTCCTGTCTAACCTCATCTGTCAGCCTATCCATCACCATTGCGAACAAGAAGGGGCTCAGAGCTGATCCCTGATGGAGTCCCACCTCCACCTTGAACTTCTCTGTTACCCCTACAGCACACCGTACCAGTGTCTCACAGCAAGCATACATGTCATGCACCAGCCTAACATACTTCTCTGCCACTCCAGACTTCCTCATACA
The DNA here is from genome assembly GCF_037954325.1 of Fistularia commersonii. NCBI lineage: Eukaryota > Metazoa > Chordata > Actinopteri > Syngnathiformes > Fistulariidae > Fistularia > Fistularia commersonii. The sequence goes on from NC_141310.1 coordinate 14,062,359, forward strand.
ATACCAGAGCTCCTCTCTTGGCACCCTGTCATATGCTTTTTCTGGGTCTACAAAAACGCAATGTAACTCCCTCTGGCCTTCTCTGAACTTCTCTATTAGCATTCTCAAAGCAAATACTGCATCTGTTTGTAGGCATGAAGCCATACTGTTGTTCATAAATGCTGACTTCTGCTCTGTCTGGTTTCCACTACTCTTTCCCATAACTTCATTGTATGGCTCATGGTCGATTCGCATGTTTGGTTTTGGCAAAAGTTTTACGCCGGATTCCCTTCCTGTCGCAACCGTCCGCAGTTATCTTTATCCGGGCTTTGGACCGGCTCAGGGAGCTGCTCCCTGCCCCCTTCCAAAGCTGGCTTGGGGAGACACCGGCCAGTGCCGTCCTGAGCCTGCGTTATTTTCTCAAGCATAGTTTTTCTTTTTTAATAATCCATGGCTCCTCTGTTTTTGGCGAGCATATTTTTATTTATGCAGTGACCAATGCCCCCCTCCGCTCTGTGGCTGAGAACTTGGAAGTCATTGCGAAGCCTGTTGCTTTATGCTGTGCGGGTGTTTTTGCTTTGTCCACCAGGGGCTGCAGTTGGCCAGAGGGCGTAACTGATTTTAGTGGATGCTGTGGTTTTTTTCGCATTTATATTCAGTAGCAGAGAACATATTGCATTAAAACTCGCTCGCTGCTTCCCAGAATCAGACGCTCCGCCGTTTGACGGTACAAGACACTGATTTATGACCCCGACTTCTCATCGGAGGACTTTGCATTTTAAGTTCTCGGCACTTTGCAGCCGTCGGTATGGAAAACAGCGTGGTGTCTGAATTCTGCCAAACCAGAGGGTTCGTAATGGAAACGTTGAAGGAAATCCTTCAAGTACATTTTCATATCTTTGTTTGGAAGGTTTTGTTACATAAGTGGGATTTATCTACTGCTTGATTTCTTGAAGTGCACTTCCTGAGGACCGTTTTCCATCAACTATAATGAGCGTTTTTTTATTTTCCCTGCAGATGTTCAACATGCGTGGAGTGTGACTCAAGAAGTCGCCCACGTCTGTTGTATTTAGGACACGGAATTGACCTGCAGCGGGTCAGCGGGAAGCTTTAAAACCGCCCCAGCAGAATCTGCCTCAGTTCTAGTGACTCCATCGATGATGTCACTCATCCGTCTGCTTAAAGTGGACGCTATTGAAAGGTGTGTGTGTGTGTGTGTGTGTGTGTGTGTGTGTGTGTGTGTGTGTGTGTGTGTGTGTGTGTGTGTGTGTGTGTGTGTGTGTGTGTGTGTGTGTGTGTGTGTGTGTGTGTGTGTGTGTGTGTGTGTGTGTGTGTGTGTGTGTGTGTGTGTGTGTGTGTGTGTGTGTGTGTGTGTGTCACCTGGATGAATGACAAGGATGGTAGAAGGTCTGTTACCTCCCGTGGCGTCAGAGCAGCAGGGAGTGGGGGGGTCAGCCAGATCCTTCTGCTGCCGGACACTCACACAATGCTGAGATGGATATCGTTGCTCCTGGGAGGAGGAGGAGGTTCTCGCTGCCTGTGGAGGACATCATGGAGACCAGGGAGGGCGGGGGAGTCTCACACGAAGATGCCAGGTCCTCCATCTTACTCAGAGATGTGAGGATGATAAAGGAGAGCTGTCCTCAGCTCGGTGTCGAGAGAGGGAGCGCGGCCGAGCAATCCTATTACTCCTCAGTGACCCGGCTTCAACACACACACACACACACACACACACACACACACACACACACACACACACACACACACACACACACACACACACACACACACACACGTGGCTTCAGACTCACTTAATCGCCACACAAACAGTAAATATTCACCTCAGAGCAGAAAAGTGTGACCATGCAGAAACTTCTCTTCCCTGGAGTGTGTCTGACTGGTGTGAAACCTGGTGTTTGTACGCAGGGACGGCGTTTTAATCCTCTCTGCAGATGTTTGCAGGACCTGCTCGTGGGCCAGGTGTCTCCAGCGACACCGGTCGGGAACCACGGCGGTCCAGGTGCAGGCGGCTGAGCGGATTAGAATCCAGGTGTTTCCTCCGTGGGGGTTTGAACGCAGCGCGTCCTAAATGTATGGCTTTTAAAAAACGCGTATTAGCATGTGTACGTTATGCACGTGCTGCGCTAAAGCTAGCATGAGCGGACGGCGGCGCCTCCCCTGGAGGCTCTGAGAGGAACATCTGCTCTGAGGAGAGCACGTCTGCAGGTCCAAAGGACTCGCAGAAGTAAATACTGGAAGTAAATGGCTTTTAAATACCTTTTGAGTTTCTTTACATATTCATATCAGCTGCTAGCAGATGCTGCGCCGTCCAGTCAGAAGCTGAAGGCTGAAACATCTCTGTGGGTCTTCATTCTGGTCCTGATGGAGCCACTCCAGAACTGGCAGTCACTGCAATACTTCATGTAGTAAAACTTTTAAGATCCGCCAGTGTGAGAAAACACACACACTCACTCACTATTTATAACCATAATAACATTTAAAAGCCGCTCAGTGGGGAAAGGTAGCTGTCGCCATGACAACAGATAGGAGTCATCAATTATTATTAAAAATGAATTGTTTTTCTTCGCCTCCTGTGCCGCTCGGTCAGCAGGGGCCCGGAGCCAATCACAGCTGGGCTGAAGGAGGAGGCGGGGCCTAACCTGGCCCGGTCACCTGTCACCGAGGGACTAGTTAGCCTTCGGTGGAGCTGGTGTTGTGGTGGACGGGGAACAGGGAGAGGAACCTGGAGAACATGGAGACTGAAGACACCCGCTTAGAACCCTGGAACTCAGGACCTTCTTATGGACAGGCCAGAGTTCCATCCACGGTTTGGACTGAGGGCAGAAGATTCAGGAACCAGGAGAACATGAGAACTCCACACCAGCAGCAGGAGCTGAAGGCTTGTAGTTCATCTTCAGCTAAAAACTGAAGACCTCCTTTGTCTCCTTCACCCCACTTCTTCAAACTTCGAATCAGAACAAAACTAGAGTTCTAATGTCTCTGTGCATGTTAGTGTGCACACACAGACACACACACACACACATGCTGTGTGTGGGAGGCTGAGATGTTGGTTTTGCAGGAGGTGCTCGACAGAAGTGCGTCGCCCCGACAGGCGACTCGCCGCCTCCAGATCCAAAGGATGGGGACTCGACCTCGGACCTGGCGCCTCTGGAAGCGGCTCCGGCTCTGACGTTCCTGCGTCGGGTGGAGGACGGCGGCGCCATCCATCACCGCCTTTATCGCACGACCCTTTTTATTAATTCAGCTGGTGGCCGTCCAATAACGGCCCGGCGTCCAGGGAGAAGGATGCGTTTGGGCTCCGCCGAGGACGTTTGTCATCCTGAAGGGGAACCAGAGGCTTCCTTCTGGAGATGTCTTCCACTCCTGGTTTGCATCGGAGGACGGGCGTCCCGCTGTGCGACCGCCCGAAACAACCAAGTAGTCGAAGTTGTTAGTGACGTCATCGTGCAGCCGCCATCGTCAGCATCTCCGTGGAGGCTCTCAGTCATCCAGGTCAAGGTGAATTCTTGTCCGGATCTTCTCGTCGTGGCACCTGGACTTGAATTTCTTCACCTGAAGACGTTTCGCTCCTGATCCGAGAGGTTCATCGTTAGCATACGAACACCTGTGAAGGGGAACTGAAGAGGACGCGGCTGAGGCTAATGCTGAGGCTAATGCTAACGTAAAAACAAAAGGACCAGAGTTTGGGGTGAACTGGGCGCAGATGCTCTAAGACCGTTAGCTGCCATGCTAGCGGAGATCTGACCTGCGGGGACGGTGGTCAGACCAGTCACTGGTTCCAGGATCTCCGTTTCATCGGACAGCCCAAACCGTCCTGGACATGTAGAGAAGGTGACGGACTGAACGTCTCCGTAGGACATGTGAAGGAGCAAACCATGGATGAACGCCGCCACTCGCCCAGGGATGCGAGGATAGGCTCCGCCCCCTGGTAGAGATTATAAATAAATCCATTTTTCAGCAAAGGATGAAAACAAATGAGTAAATAATCAAAGGAAGTAGTGGAAATAAGGACCGTTAATGTTATTTATGCAGAGTTGTTTGGAGATTCTGCACCCTTGTTTTATTTGGGTTATTTCCTGGGCGTGGAGATGCTGCTGCAGCAGCAGCAGCAGGGTGGACGGCCTCGCGCAAACACAACCGCCGAGACCAATTAACAACAATCACACACCTCCGGGAAAACTTTAAATACAACCCAGAACTCCTGGGATTCAGAGGAGCCGCCAGCGGATGAACAACAACGACAAATCTCAGCGTCCAAACCAAGAATAAAACATATCGGAGGAGGCGTTGTGAAGGCGGACCAGGTGGAGATCCAGCCTTCGTCACGTCTCCTAGCAACCGACCGGTTGTTCCGGTTCATCCCCGGGTTCTCCACGTTCTCTGTGGATGGACGGGTCCGTGTTTAACCCCGCCTCTCTGCCCGCTGACAGCTGTGATTGGCTCCGCCCCCTCACGGTGGTCAGCGAATGGAAGCCCTCCGCAGTTTTATTAATGTGAACATCAGCACTTAGAAGGTCATATCACTGCAGGTTATGGATGACTTATACGAGAAGTTATAAATAAAGTTATAAAAAGGTTTTTATTTCCTCTCCCCCATTAAACCCCCCAAAAATGGCGCCCGGGTGTCGCCGGCTGTGGGTAATTGCTGGCTTGTAAAGGAAGCGCTAACAGACGACTGCAGGGACCTTCTGCTCGGCCGGGGACGGCGGGGAGGTTGGACGGCGTCCAGGAGGAGCTGCTGACGAGAAGATACGGAGCTCCTCGTCACTGAAAGGATGAGGTACATAAAGGTTATTATGTACAAGCGTGTGTGTGTGTGTGTGTGTGTGTGTGTGTGTGTGTGGGGTACCTGCTGTGTAGTAGCACATTGTGTAGTACCTGCATCCAGGAGACGCAGATGAAGGCTGTTGTCACAGCAACACAGAAGAGTTGACTTCAGGTCACCAGCAGGGAGGAGGAGAGAGCTAGATGTTAGCGTCACTAGCTTCCAACGCAAAGATGGGACGGAGGAAAAGGTGGAGATAAGATAGAAGAATCTTCCCTGAATGTTCTACCACAGAATGATGTGTTGCCTCCCTGAACCATAAGCCCCGCCCCCTTGGCGGGGCTTATGGTTCATCCATCATCCATCCAGCCTGAGACTAAGTTCTCAGGTTCCTCATGGTGGACGTGTAGCCGTGTGAAGGGACGTGTGGTCTTGCTAACCCCCAGCCACGCCTCTGATCGTGTTAGCACAGCGCTAACGCAGAACGGGCTAGCAAAAGGTCCCTTTGTTTCCAAAATTGTAAGAATTGCTTGTGAAAAACAGCATTTTTAGAAGTGCGTGTGACCCGGCGGGAGGTCGGGGGGTCCGTCTGGAGGAAAGTGGCCGAGGCCTCCAAAAGTTTTTTCTGAATTCCTGCCTGAAATTGCCAAAATGTTGAGCGTCTGACTGGTGTCAGCGCCGCTCCAGGGATAATCAATAAAGCGTCTCGTGGGTCGCAACCCCCCCGAAAGGAAAAATTGGACTCAGACAGAGAAGCTGTGCAGCCACAACGTCTGGACTTTACCATCAGCTTCTGAAAGCACGGGGGAACAAACCATCTGCAGGGGGTTCGAGTTCCAGACCTGGTTCCTCACGGTCTCCTCGTGTCCTCAACCAATCCCGGACTGCTTTGGGCTCGTTAGCTCGTTTGCGCTCGTTAGCATGGCTAGCCGTCGCTGACATCGCTACCCCCGCATTCCCCCGTAGGGTAGCTTGTCTTCTCCGCTTTGACTCCAAAAAAGGCGGTTGGTGAAGAAGAGCTTCTTTGTGAAGAAGACCGAGGACAAACAGCCACTGGTCGCACGCCTTCTGTCCGTCTTTCAGCCGTTCAGCGACGGGCGGCTCCTCATTGGACGTCTCTGCGTGGCCCTGTGATTGACAGGTTAAGCCCCGCCCCTCGCCCCAGGTGAGGACCACCAGAGAACAGGATCCATGAACACGTCAATATTCATGTCACCTGAACAAAACTCTTCTCCCGTGCTTCTGGTCACCATCGGAGTAGGCGGGGCCTGGACACCAGCCTTGCGGGCCAGCGAATCAGGGCAGGGCGCCGCCCGCCGCCAAGGAACCCGTCAGAAACTGACGGCGGCGGGAGGAAACCGGAGCGTCACGACCGAGGTGTACGTGGCCATCGGAGCGCTGCCGTCTGCACCCGTTACCACGGAGACAAATCTAAGAACCCTGGGCGGGAGCGCCGATGTGATGACTCAGGATGTCAACTAACTCTAAGAACCCTGCTGAAGAAGTCTAGAAGGTTCTCCTCACTCAGGACGTGCAGGAGGATTCTGTGGAATCAGCTGCTGCAGAGTGAGGGAAACCCACTTGACTTTTTAAAGAAAAAGACTAGAATAAATGCTGCGCCGCTGGTCAGCTAAGCAGCTAGTTACTGACATACTAGTTCTTTATTAGTCCCCCTGAGGATGCGCTTTATTTTTGTGGTTGTTAGCTTAGCATGCGGCTAAATGTGTGGGCTATTGCATCATTTCATCCGGACACACAGGGGAGAGCATTCATTCATTCATTCATTCATTCATTCATTTGTCCATGTGTCATCTCCAGCGCTCAGAGGGTGCAGGAGCCTATCCCTGCTGTGATTGGTTGAGAGCAGCAGTCGCACGGCGAGGGTTGTACTCACAGCCGAAGCAGTATTCTATTATTGCAAGTTTTTCTTGTGGTTTTATTGAGAAACCACTCGGGGGTTAAATTAGTGTTTTTCTTGTCGCAGCTGTTTGTGAGTATCTGACTGACACACACACACACACACACACACACACACAGGTGCTATCACAGGTGCAGCCCCCCCCAGTGTTTTCCATCTCCATGGCTTCACGCTGTCATCCATGCAGTCCTTCTCCATGTCCTGGAGAGCAGAGGACCTCCTCCAGGCCTGCTGTTACCCCGGCGGCCGGTAGGGGGCACTGTGACTTTGCAGCCGCGGCTGTTGCCCCCCATCACCACCGCCTGCAGTGTGTGTGTGTGTGTGTGTGTGTGTGTGTGTGTGTGTGTGTGTGTGTGTGTGTGTGTGTGTGTGTGTGTGTGTGTGTGTGTGACTTCCAGTGGTCCCGGCGCAGCACATCTCTGCCTGCTCTCCTGGAGGAGCAACCAAAACAAAGCGGAGGAGCTGATGATGATGAGGATGATGATGCAGTTAATTGGAGCCAATCACTGCTGCGCAGGCGCACCGGCTGCCGGCGCCGGAGACGCTCCATGTTGCATAACACGGTGGCGCCGACCCCCCCACCCCACCCCACCCCACCGTCCTGTCGACGCGGTGAAGATGTGATATGAGGTCTTGCTCGTTGCCATGGAGATATGAAGGTAAACAACAACAAACAATGTAGTACCACAGATCACCCCTCCCTCACACACACACTCACACATCTCGCTATCACTCGTGTGTGTGTGTGTCCTCTTACTGTTGGAGCTGCAGTTCCTCTTGAGTCAGGAGTGTGTGTGTGTGTGTGTGTGTGTGTGTGTGTGTGTGTGTTGTCAGGTCTTGGTCATTCCCCGCATGTCGTCATCCGTAAAGCTACAGGCGACCTGCCTTCCGGTGTGAGTGTGACGAGGGCGGGGGGGGTTGTTCTGTGGTATTTGCCATCTTCTGAACCCCGAGCAGGTTCTTCATCCGGCCCGACTCACAGACGCAGTGCACGTGCACGCGAGCGCGTTTTGGGTGCTGCGGCGCGAAGCTGCGTGATGATTGGCTGATTGTCTGCGGGCTAAAAATAGGATCACAAACATCTTTCCCGCTGTTTACGTTTCGATCGGGTGTGGGTGGGGGGGATCGTCGATCACGTCGGCTGTTGCCCTGGCAACCAACTCTCAGGTCATTTGCGGCTGGACGAGGGGGGGGGAGATAACGGCGCTCTGATGTCATCGTGTCACTCAAACTTCAGTGGAAAGTTGGCGTGTTGGTGAAACCCCTCCGGAGGCCCAACACGCCAAACTGCACCTCCATTTGCAGGGAGGAGTATTATTTATATGAGTGTGTTTGTATTCTAATTATCTTTCAAAAAGTTATTTTTTATTTCATTTTGAGTCCCTTTCACCCCCCCCCCTCCACACACACACACACACACACACACACACACACACACACCTTCATCAATCAGACATGATGATGATTAAACCCACTCCTTCCTCCCTCCTGCAGGAACGAGGCGCTGTCGTCAAATGCTGTTACCGTGGTGACGGATCATCTGTTGACACGACTCAGTTTTAAGTGCGTAAATAAATAGATACGTCACAAATCGCTCGCTAAACATGAAATTAAACATCCTACCTTTTCGAGGTGTAGATGACCAGGGATTCCCTGACGGTACATGACAAGCTAATATTGTTAGCAACAAGCTATTCGTATGATTTGGTCCCCAATGTTAGCCTCATGCGCCATCGTGGATCATATTGTTTGGGAAAAAAAAAAAAAGTTCCCTTTTCCATCATTTGAACTTGCTATGTGTGCGATTCATTTGTTTACGGACGCGCTCACACTTGGTGCAAATAATCCAGCCGGTGGTGACGAACACACTTCCATATCATCTGCTTTTCCCTGCTCAGCTTAAAAAATTGGTCCTAGTGAGACACAGCAGTAGTAGAATTACAGGTGAACGCATGAAAATAACAGATTGGTTCAACCGTTTCCGACCCGCACATTTTTCCCCACAGTTGACAAAATGTCCCGGAAAATCACCCTTAATGGCGCTGGATAGCGTCAGCGGCGTCCCCTGCGCCACTCAGAAAGCAGTTAGCATGGGAATGGATCGCTTTTACCGGCAGGCAGTTGACGGGCCGCCATCACCGCTAGAGGCCTCAGACGACTCCAGAGGTTTGCCGCGTCGGCGGGAGTTAGCTTCCAGATACTTCGCACAGGCTAGCTGCTCCGTCACAGGGGAGCAAAGAAAGACCCGTCCGCCCGTCTTAATCGCGAGCTAAAGGAAGATAATGAGCTTGAGTGAAGTAGCGGCAACATCCACAGTTTTTAAGTGCCCTTGAGCGCGACACCTAGCGTGCTGCCGCTCCGCTAGCTGAGGTCTCAAATGCTGAATTTTAATGTCCCCTCCGGGTTTGTACACAAACAGAAGACCTGATGCAAAAGATTCTAGCTGCTGATTTCAACACTTCCCCTCCGCCTCCTCCACATCTCCCCCCGCTCACATCTGCAGCCTCAGCGCTAACGCCGCCGCAGCATCAGCTAGCGGGAGCTGCCGCGACGACCCCAGGCGGGGTCACGTGATCGGTCACGTGGCCTCTGCCGCCGTTATCGTGAGCAGGAAACCGTCACGGACGGACTCAAATGCGGTCTGACGCCGACACGAACCCGCGCTGTTTTTCTTGTGATTTTGTTGTGATTTCACCACGGCAGCGGGGATGCTAATGAGGACACGCGGGATTCGATGCTAATGATTCAGACGGTCCAGAAACCAACCGGCATCCTCACCTGGCAGATTAGCTTCCCGCTGTGAGTCGCCCCCTTGTTTTCTGGGCTAATGCAGCTACGCTAACCAGTTCCTTTTTAGAAGGACAGAGAGTCGGCGGCGCTGTTTCTTAAAGGCTCTTTGTGATTCCTGGCTCCTGCGCCGCCAAACGTTTCCTGCCCGCCCCCCTTGTTTTTAGAAAAACCTCCGATTTCCCCTCGTCTTTGTGGCAAACCGGCCCGACCGGTGGCAGCCTTCCGGAAGCGTCGGCGAACGCCACGCGACCAGATCCACAAGAAGTAAACCGCCTCTCAAGGTTCTTACTTTTTCCACCGGTCCTCGTTTCATAATCCACCGTTTGCGGTTGGATCGTATCGTCGCCTCCGTGGCGGACCGTTCCAGGTGACTGGCGCCGGCGATGACCGCCATCATGCGCTCGCTCCGACACTCGCAGAGACCCGGGTTTCTCATCATGACTTTATCTGGAGCGGCTAAATGGCGGCCGGTGGGTTTGCGGTCGCCTCAACGGCTCGGTGGGGGGGGCAGTGATGTTATTGATTGTTCGTGTGTGCCTGTGTGTGTGTGTGTGTGTGTGTGTGTGTGTGTGTTCTCCGCCCTCGAGATGGCCGTGGCTTTGGGCCGAGTATTAAAGAGCAGAAGCTCGGAGTAATCACGGGGAAGACAAATGGCGCGGCGTCTTCCGACCGGGCCGATGATGAATGTCCCCCATCTTTTCCACGGCAATAATTCAAAATGAAGGACACTAAATAAATGGCGGCGACTTTTCTCCGTTTTTTTTTTTTTCCTCCCGGCGTGAGAGGGCTCAATTAGCGGCGAGGCTCTGAACGCGTGGCGTCCGCTCATCGATTTACAGTTCGGTCTTCCGGGGCGCCCGGCTCCGCGGCTTCGCCGAGCGTCGGCCTCCGCCGGCGACCCTCGGCCCCGGGGCCGGACGAGGGGGGGCGCTGCCGTCATGTGGTTTGGATCTAAACATCTAAACGGGGAAGCGGTGGAGAACGTGTCCGTCTGAGCCGGAGAGGCGTTCGCTTTCACCGCTTCGTGCCGGATCTGCCCTGATTTGTGATTCGTTCCGGGCGGATGTGACGACGGGATGACGACGGGCCCGCGACCAGGCGGAGTTCCCTCATGAGAGGAGAACACCACGGAGAACCTTCTGGACCGGAGAACCACCTCACTGGGGCCGTAAACAGAAGCCATTATTGTTCTAATCAAGGTTCTCCCTGATTGCTCGAACCACCTGGTCCACATGAGCTTAGATGGTGCAGATCCAGCTGCTCCTTCATGTCCAGGGGAGAAAGCGGTCCAGAATGGTTCCTGTGTCCCGATAAGGTGGTAGGACCCAGGTCCCACCACGTGGCTCACCATGTTCCTTGGACCAAGCTAGCCATCGACATGCTTTTCATAGTAACTCAGAATTAGCATCGCTGGCTAGTTGGAGGGTAAGTTTGGTCGATGCCTTGCAGGCTAAAGTTGACTGGCTGGAATCAACAGCGATTCAGTTCAACAAATTAGCACAACACACCTGAACGTAGCATCGATGGACGCCCGGTTCTTTGTGATAGCGCCACCTAGCAGCTGGGATGACCACCGAAGAACTTCCCTCGGTTTAACAGCGTCCTGGAAATGTCCCAAAACCACCTTCCCCTGGTTTGCACCGGCCCGTTACGCAACGGGCCTCGGCCCGTGTGATTCCTGGATCGGTGACCGCAGTGACGAGGTTTTTCTGGCTGCCGGATAAATATTTCAGGACGAATGTTAAAGAAGAAAAGGAATCGGCGGCGTTGGAAGGCTTTGACGGCGCCGCCGTCTGCCATCTTCACCCTGTCGCCGCGCAGGAATTCACACGGCGAGCGAGCCCGAGCTCCGTGACGGGAGGCGTCCGCGGAGAAACCCCTCCCGGTAAATGTAACGGGCCGTGTTTGAGCGGCGGCGGCGGCGTTCACAGGCCCTCCTCACCCTCCCGTCTTCACCAATTAGGAGGGAAAACAAGGTTAATATTTCATATTCCGGACCGCGAGAAGAATGCTAACCATCTGCAGCACCCGCTCGCTCGGATTCCTTTCCTTCTGGGATTCTGGGGAAGCTGCATTCTCTGATTGGCCGCCGGATGCACGCGAGATGTTTGCTAACGGATGCAGGAGCCGGAGAACCCGTCCCGGGTCCGGTTGAGATTCACAAAGCAGGAGGAGCCGAACTCGTCAAGATTGTCGACGTGCGATGTGGCAGCCAATCATAGCTGATGTTGGGGTGAGGGGCGGGGCTTGACTTGATGGACAGACGGCGGTCCATAACAGCGGTAAGAGATTCACCATCTTGTTATCCAGGTATTATCCGGTCCCGTGATCCCGCCGTCTGATCACGCCACGCTCCGTCACGGCGCCGGACGGCTCCGGGGCAGATGAGCCGAGTGCAGGGATTATCAGCCCCGTGGTGGAGACGGCGCCGCCCGATCACCTACCCGGCTCGGCCCACCGCCCAGGAGATGATTCGTGACGCTGGCGGCCAGAAGAGCATCATTTGTTCCGGTAACGAACCGACACCGTTTGCAGCAGATCTGGTACGTTTACGGCTTTGTTTTTAACGTGGAGGTTCAAGTGGACGAGGTCCTGGAGGAGAAGGAGGAGCGGCTCCTCTCACCTTGAAAAGGCGGTTCAGGATGCGACGGAGGCCCAGAACCTGCGCTCGCTCAGGAGGAGCCGCCAGACCCTCGGCTACCTTCTTCTCGCTCCTTGTTTTAGAGCCACCTCCAGTGTTTCTGCTCTGCGGTCGGGACCCGCGTTCAGCCGAGGAACCGCGCGCCTCATCGATCCAGACCGAACCGCCGGTACTAACCGCCCAGTTTCGCGCGATTAACGCCGCCGCGCACAAAAGGCAGGGTCGATACCCGGCTTTGACGCTCGGCGGCCCTTAATGGTAACGACCTGGTGTGAGTGCGGGGGGTAATTACTCTCACAGTTACTCTTCTGACGGCTCGAAGTGTGCAGGTGCTGCCGCTTCCACGCCGATGTCCCATCGCCGCCTCAATTGTTACGCAGTGGGAGGCTACTGTGTGTGTGTGTGTGTGTGTGTGTGCATGTCTATCTCTTTCAACCATTACCAGCATGGACTTTCCCTCCCCCTCCCTGGTCTCCATGGCATCCATGACCCCTCGGGTGGCCGAAGCCGTCTGAGATCGCGCTGAGATGTTATCAGGTCCATCGCCAGGTTTAAGATGGTGCTTTTGGAAGCTGAGGGTTTCTTAAAGGTGGTCGCCGTCACAGGGGTTTCAAACGTACGGCCCGCGGGCCGGTACCTGCCCGCCAGGAGGGCCGATCCGGCCCGTGGAATAAATCTGCCATTTCAAAAAATACCTAAAAATCATTTTTAAAATAGAAATGCAGTTCCAATGTTGTCGCACTGTTTTAGTCCACGACACTGTGACTCACAACATCTAACAGACGGCAGCGATGCGGCTTCCGGGTCTGAAAATAACGTTATGTTTTATCATTAGAAATGTACCTTTTGGTCCGTTGGCCGCGACGCCCTCATCAGCAAGATAAAGAAGAGAAAAGTGGATGCGGAGTGTCGGTTTTTCCTCTTATTTGTTGGTCGAGGTTAATAAGAAACCCGTGCGCTCGGTGTGGATGCTGCAAGTTTGGGTGTCGCTATGAGACTCGCCGTGGAGTTGGTTTGGTACCTCAGAGGACACAAGTGACAAAGGGATCCTGGCCGTCTGTTGGAAGGACAACAAAACGGTTGCTGTGCTCGGTCCACAGATGGTGGTAGAACCAGTGGCATCGGTCAGCAGGTGCTGCAGCGACTCAGAGAGGAGCTCTGTAGGAAAGAGCTTCGATGCCAAAATATGAGGGCTTTGACTAAAGCGACATGTTGGTGCCCCTTTATTGTGCCCTCATGAGGCCGAAGAGGTGGTACCTGCACCTCTTTGCATACACCATCGCTTTGAGCCTCACAAATGCCTGGATGATTCATAGGCGGGACTGCAAGGTCCTGGGTCAGCGTGGTGGGTCTCAAAGACTTCAGAATCCGGGTCTCCAAGGGGATCAGCGACCCGAGGTAGACCATGTCATCGTTTCAAAGACGGCCCGTATCAACAGTTGACAGCCGGGACGTCGCTGTTGATGCCCTCAACCCCGTCCGGGAACACTTTAGCTACATCCCAAGAGCGGCAGCCCATTTTGACCGGACCATCTTCAAGGTACCACAGCCACAAAGGGAACGTTCTCCCTTCCAGTGTGGTCTGCAAGCTCCTCCAAGGTATGGCAGAGTTTGAGGTGGTTACAATCAGAAAGAGGTGGTCTGATTGTGACCACCTCAAACTCTACCGTACGGCAGAGGCCTGATGCCTCCCACAGATGCTAGCCATTGATACGCCGCCTGGTGCTACCTTCAGGTCTGGTGCTAACACTCCAAAGACTTGGAGTTCATGCTAACCAGCTGATTTAGTAATGAGGACCGATGAGGATCACGCACTCCCTGATTGGTCAAACCACCTGATGACACTGGAACGCATCACAAGAGCAACCAAACTTTTATAAAGTAAGCGAACGTGGCCGACAAATGTATGTCCGCTAGCGCAGCTATCGGCTCGTTCCTCCATTATTGTAGTCCAGTTTGGCTCCCTCGGCCCCGCTCCTCCTTCGCCACTCGCCGTTGATGTTTTGACATTCTTGCCATCTTCAACCTGTGATGCCACTTCCTGTGTCCCGCCCCCTCTTTCCCATTGGCTACACATCGGCAGCCATCAGCAAACGCGACCCAACACCCCAAATGTTTGATTGACAGGGGTCGGATATGTTCCGCTCACATGCTGAAAGGTTTCCATGCCAACCAGCCGCGCCCACCGTCCACAGCCAGCAAGTCAATCCTGTGACAAAATGTGCAGAACATCTCAGTGCCTCCCGGCTTTAGATGCTCCTAATTGGTTGCCGTGCGTCCAAACATCATGAGGGTGTTCCCTGTACCGCATGGGATGGAGGTTCAAGTCCACCTCAGTGTTTTCGGGGACCCATAACCCAGGGAACAGCAGAGCAAGTTGCGATCGGTTTTAAAAGCAGTGGCAAAAGCAAACGCCTGCCGATGGTCTGGCAGAGGCCCCGCCCCTTCCTGTCTGGCAGAGGCGGAGCTCCCGCAGCATCATCACGCCAGCAGAAAGACTCCTTCTCCTTGTCATCTCCGACGTCTCCTGCCAACCTGATGGAAGAAGGAAGCCTGGAGGTGGAAATGGATCTCCAACCTTTCGGTCGGTTCGGGCTGATCGGAGGAGGAAACCCGACGCTCTGCCGGCGTCGTATCGTGGAGTCATCTCCTGCCGGAAGATCTCAGGAGTTCAGGATTGGCCGTGTGTGTCGGCGCTCCTGCGCTTCCTGTCGGGAGTCTGGGACGTCCGTAGGCTCCGCCCCCTCCCGCCACCCCCGGGATGTTTGTTTGACTTATCTGTGTGGGGAAATAAAAAAAATCCATATCTCAGCGTCCTCAAGGTTTGTACGTCTCTCTCGGCGCTCGCCGGCCTCCTTCATCTCCATCTTTCCGCCATGACTGGAGCAGGTAAATCAATCGGGGGGGTGAGATATTTCACCTGGACTCACCTTAGCGCGCTGATGGATGGAGACAATGGCCGCCCCCTGATATCCTCATATTTCCTCCACGCCGCCGCCTCGCCTCGCCGCCGCTCCCCGAGCCGTGATGGATGTCCGGCGCTTTTAAATGGAGGGAGACGGGGAAATAAAGGCAGGTGAGTGAGGGATGGAGGAGGAGGAGGAGGAGGAGGAGGTGAACCCACGTGGAAGCGAGTGGAACCAAACGCCGGATCCGGCGCCGGGCCAGCGCCGACCCCCCCCCCCCCATCAGGCTGATTAATGGTGAGGACGGCCAGCTGCCGCCGTCTCCCAGCAGAGGTCGGGCATATGGCGGAGCGGCGGATTATCATATCAAACCAGGTTCGGGGGCCGGAAGGATCCGGAAGGATCCGGAAGGATCCGGAGGAACGCGAGGCTACGGGGCGGCTGCTGAAGATGAAGACGTGTTCACCAGGAGGAAGCAGCTTCTGATGTCTCCTGTCAGTCCCGTGTCCAGGGTCCACCTGGAACCCCCATCTTCTAGCAGAGGCCGTGGTCGTCCGGCGGGCGCCGCTGCAGCGCCGGACGGGTTCCCACGCTTCTTTTCAGGTCTGCGGTACATTTGGTAGAACCCAGAACCAATCGGTGAAGGTCTGTGGAGGTTCTCCGTCATCCAGGTCACGGTGAATTCTTGTCCAAATCTTCTCGTGGCAACTGGACTTGAAGATGTTTCAGCCCTCATTCCAGAGGCTTCTTCACTTCTAATGAGCTCCCCGATATCACACGTGAAGGAACATCTGTTAGCCACCGACCACCATGGTAGAACATCCTACAGGACGAACCACCGGAGAGGAAACATCTGATGAACATCCAATCAAAGTGTCTGATTGACAGACCGAACATGACAGGACTGCCGGTCAGGATGACGGAACCTCAGCAGGTCCAGGGTGACAGAACATCTGATGTAGCAGCCAACCGGTGTCCTACGGCAACATCCCATCAGAGACCTGGAACATCTGACATGGTAACCGATAAAAACCAACCCAAGTGAGCAAACGTGCCGCACAATATCCGACCTGCATCTGGTAGAACATTGAACCGGGGAGAAGAAGCATCCACAGGTCCGTCTGCAGGAGTGGCAGAAGATGTGAAGGAGCATCCAAGAAGCGGGTGCAGAAGCTAGCCTCGGCTGTGGAGCAGATGGAGCTTCTCCACCGGGAAGCGTGTGGTCGGAGGCCTTTGAGAAGCTCAGAATGATTTGTTTGGTTCCTGCTGGTGCCGGAGGTGGTGTTGGGTTGGAGAAGGTTGGTGCCGCTACGCTAGCAGGCCCGCCGTGTCCTTTCGTAGCAGCTCGGAGCTACCGGGGGGTCAGATGTTTCAGCTAAAGTTAGCTAAAGTGTATTTCCAGTTCATAAAATCTTTTTAACATTTGTCTTTCAGTTCAGCGAAGCTCCCATAACGACACGTTCCTCCAGGACCACAAACGACCAGATTAGCGTAAAACCAATCCGTCCGTCCCGACATCTCGCTGACGGTCCGGCGAGCCGAGCCGCGCTTTTCCACGTATATAAAAAACACATGTACATCATCAGAGCAAATGTGTTCCTGTTTGTCATGTATAATTTATCGGCGGCGGATGAAGCTGCTAATGAGCTCGCCGTCGGCCGCTGTCGCCCCCCCGCCCGCCTTCCCCGGCCATTAGCATCGCAAAGCTACTTCTGCGAGCTCAGCGAGTCGCTGTTGGCCGGCATTAATAAAAGATCTCCGAGCAGGGGTTTCCCTGGAAGACCTGCTGCCGTCCCTTCTTTAAGGTGGAATCAACCTTTTTGCTTTTTAAGGTGGAAGGAATTCCAGATCATCACAAAGATGAGACGCCGCTTTGTTGCCGCTAATTACACCCCGTTATTCGCCGCCGGAGGCGTCCTGCGATTGGTTCGGCCGGGGGCCGCAGAGCGCCGCCGTCCGCGGGGGGGGGGGTCAAGTTCTGAAAGGAAGCGGAGATGGTTTCCAGGACGAGATAAGAGGGAAGAAGCGGCGGCGGCGGCTTGTTTGGGCCTTGAATTCCCCGGAGGTCTAATTTAGAAGGATGTGATCTGATTAGCTGGGCTCCCCGGGGGCTCGTCTCCTGGGAGCCGCCGCCGCCGCCGAGGGCCGCACTTGAATCGCAATCAGAGGAAGCCAGAGACAAATTAGACTTTAAAAAAAAAAAAAGTTTTCTCTTTTTTTTTTAACCTTCAAACTGGGATGGAGCGGCGGTCCTGAGCCCGGCAGGCCCCGCCCACGCCGCCGCCGCCAGCACCTTATGTAACCACTCTTATGCGATCCTGGAAAACGTCCTGGAGACCTTTGATCCCAAGATGCTCGGGGTGCAGGAACCAGCGTTCCAGGACGCCGTCAGGGGCGGGGCCTCCTGGCCTCCTGGCCTCCTGGCCTCCTGGCCTCCTGGCCTCCTGACCTTGGGGTTCTTCAAGCTTCTCCTGCTTCCCTCCAGCCTCTCCGGCGAGCAGCTTCATCAGACGCTATGAACTTTCTGAGCTGCGGGCTGAGCAGCAGGTGGACCTCCTCACCTGGGCCACCGTCACATCTTGATTGACAGGTGATCAAAGAAGGAAGAGTAATAGATTACATCATGTCATCTTCCTGCAGGTGCCCAGCAGTAGCACCTCGGAGCCTGGAGTCTTCTTCTCTGGACCTGGAGGCCAGGAAGCCCAACTGTGTGATTTGGTGCAGCTGTGGTTCTGGAGTGCATCTGATTGTCTAGCGCCCCCTGCTGGCCGAGGTTGGAACCACCACAACAAACCCCTGATTCCATTTAGCGGTGCAGCGTGACGGCGGCGGCGGCGGCGACGAGCGGCGCCCGCGGATCAATGTGTGTGATTAATATCCCCGCGTTGTTCATCGCCTGCAGGACAGCGTTAATCTTCCTGTCAGTTTGCGTCGGTCCTGTTACTGCTGAGTCATTTGATGGTATAATTTGCCGCCGTGAATCGGCCATCACACTCCGAGCCCCGCCTCCCCCGCCTCCCCCGCCTGGGAAAGAGGAATGATCCCCCCAAGATAGAGGAACAATCAAATCCCACGCCGCCGTGGCTAATGGGACGTTCATCGCCACGACGACGCCCGCCGTCTCCTCCCAGCGGAGGGGGCGGGGCTTAGAGAAGCGGGTGTGACATCACAAAGGCAGGAAGTGAGTTTACCGTGAAGGGAAACGGAGTTCGTTAGTTTGACAACAACGAGGGCCAGCGGGCGAGTTTAAAGATGGCGGCAGAGGAAGGGGTCACGGCGGGGTCACGGCGGGGTCACGGCGGGGTCGCGGCGCCACCTGCAGCCAGACTTAGGTGGAGCTCTGTGGAACCAAGATGGACAGATCAGATCCTGAATGTGACGAACCAGGGGGACGCTTGCATGTCTCCTGATGAGGCCCTGTGACGGATCCAGGAGGAACCTCGCCTCTCGTCCAATGACGGCTGAGGAATAGGCTCCGCCCCCCAATGTGTCTGTGCACAGGCTAAGCTATGAATGGATGAATGCTATTGGACGAGCCTGCAGGCTGGAACGGACGGGACATCTCAGCGTCAACCGGGCGTCTTGGACCAGATCCTTCTGGGAAGTGTTTAGTACACAATGTGAGTCC
This sequence comes from Fistularia commersonii, assembly GCF_037954325.1. Lineage (NCBI taxonomy): Eukaryota > Metazoa > Chordata > Actinopteri > Syngnathiformes > Fistulariidae > Fistularia > Fistularia commersonii. Next base: position 14,081,007 of record NC_141310.1, read on the forward strand.
ACACACACACACACACACACACACACACACACACACACACACATGATAAGCTGCACTCTTGATCAGCTCCTCCTCCCCGGTGTGTTTTCCTCCAGAGTGGGTTTCTTCTGCGAGGAGTCCTGACAGCCGCTGATTTGGAAAGCCGTCCTTCTCTCCTCGGCCTCCGATCGAAGCCAAGCCGAATTGACCGGCGCCATGACGCCCGGGCGGGGGGGCGGCGGGGGGGCACTGATGGCGCTGACAGTCGATGAGGTCGTTCAGTGACGCCGGGCTCCGCCCCCGAGCGGAGCGGCCGCTTCACCGCAGACCTGCATCACCAAGACCATTTGTAGGACGTCACACATTTCATTAGTTTCCTGTCAGAGAGCAAAGACAAAGAAGAAGAACAGGATCCATCATGGCTCCAAGGTGTGTCACACACACACACACACACACACAGTTTTAATAAGTCCAGATTGCATCGCCCCGTCCTGGCGTGCTGTGTCGGTGTGTGTGTGTGTGTGTGTGTGTGTGTGTGTGTGTGTGTGTGTGTGTGTGTGTGGAGATCCCTGATGTCATCAGATCACGGGAATAAAGTGGCAATAAGCAAAGGTGAAGAAGTATCAAAGGAATAATCTTCTAATCTTAATCTAAGTGTAAAACACACTCGGTGAGATAAAAGCTGATTTGATGAGAAGAGATTCATTTCCTTAAAAAAAGAATCTGCAATTAAATCTGTGAATAATGATGTAATGATATGAGAACCAGGTAATATCAGGTTCACAAGAAATAAAGTAGAATGAGTCATGATTTGTCAGCAAAAACACTCAAGAGGATGAATTATAGTACTAATAATAATAATAATAATAATAGTTAATTATTATCAATATTTCATTTCATAAACTTAATCTGTAATGAAATAAAAAGAATGTTCTCATCAGATCTGACCAATGGGCTTCCTGGTCCACCACGCTGCTGACCGGAGAACCAGGGACATTTGTTGTCATGGTAACAGATTAGCGGCTATTAAAAAACAAAAGGAGAGGATTTAGACGAGGGAGCGAAGGAAAGGAAACTGGCGAGGAAGGAGACGTGGATGGAAACTGATCGAGATACGACAGGGAAGTTAGCTGATGAGGAAAGTTAAAGAGCGGGGTGACGAAACTGAGCTAACGAGGTAAGGATACAAGCTAGAAGAGGAAGCTAAGCTAGCTGGGAGAGGAAACTAAGCTAGCTAGGCGAGGAACCCAAAGTTAGCTTGGAGACAAACTGAGCTAGCTAAGAGAGGAAACTGAGCTAGCTAGGAGAGGAAACTGAGCTAGCTAGGAGAGGAAACTAAGCTAGCTAGTAGAGGAAACTGAGCTAGCTCTGAGAGGAAATTAAGCAAGCTAGGAGAGGAAACTAAGGTAGCTAGGCGAGGAAGTTAAGCTAGCAAGGAGAGGAAACTAAGCTAGCTAGGAGAGGAAACTAAGCTAGCTAGAAGTAGACACTGAGCTAGTTCGGAGAGTAAACTAAAATAGCCATAAGAGGAAACTAAACTAAGGAGGTAGGGATACTCGCCGAGAAGAAACTAAGCTAGCTAGGAGAGGAAAATAAACTAACAAGGTAAGGTTCCTAGCAGGAAGAGCTAAGACAGGAGTGTAAACAAGTTAGGAGAGGAAACTAGGCTAGCTAGGAGAAGAAGCACAAACAAGCATGACAACAAATAATCGTTCTGTTTTTCCACAACATGGTTAAGGAGTGACATCGAACCGTTTCTCTGGACATGAACTTTGTGTTTTGACGCTTCGTCCTGCGAGGTCGGTCACCTGCTCTCCTATTGGTCCATTGTGTTTGCTGACTCAGGGTCCTCGGGGGGTTCAGTCGTGTTTTTGAGGTATTTGTAGCGACACCTTCTTCTGGGTAGGAGGTTGTGATTGGCCTTTGGTTTCACACACACACACACACACACACACACACACACACACACACACACACACACGCGATGTTCTGACATTGGAAATGTCACACCATCAACACGCCATTACTGTGTAAATACAGGAGGCCGGTCTGACGGCAGGAACAAAAGTGATATTAATTCTCCACCTCATATAAATGCTAATTCTTCTTCGGAAGTCTTCCGCTCGTCTTCTGGCAAATTAAAAGCCGCCGTTCTCATTGCGGTTCCAAGTTCCACATTCCTTCAGCTCCTCCTACCAGCGAACATTTCTGCTCTTTGGTTTCTTCTCACTGCTCCGACCCTTCATTCCTTCCCTCCTTCACTCCGGGGCCAGCTGTCAATCACAGGGCCAGCTGTCAATCACAGGGCCAGCTGTCAATCACAGGAGCAGCTGTCAATCACAGGGCCAGCTGTCAATCACAGGGCCAGCTGTCAATCACAGGGTCAGCTGTCAATCATCGGGCCATGCTGCAGCCACACAGCTGGTCTTCTGTCCACCTGCAGGTGTGAAGGACCTTCAGGAGTCCATGCCTGGAGGAGGAGCTGGTCTTCAGGTGAAGGATCCTGGAGGTGGTCTTCATATTTGAGCAGGTCCCTTGTGGTCTTCCAGGTGTGAGCTGGTGTGTGGAGCCGGTGAGCAGGGACGAGCGTCCCTCCGGGCCCCGGCCTTGGTTTCTGTCGGTTAAAATGACATTTTGCGGCGGCCGTTTCCTTTGCGACGGCGAGCAGCAGCGAAGCTCCCGGAGTCTTTTATGGCGCCCGGCTCTTAACGGTCAATTTGGCGCCCGCCGAAACTCCAAACTACCTCCGGGCGTACAGCGGGTTAGTAGTAGCAGCCGGAGTGTGGTGACGTTTAATTTAACTGCACGTGCACTTCACAACGGCGCAGTGAAAATATTTACAGTTCCGCGCTGAACGCCTGCTGTAAATCTGCCTGGAGGCCACCGCAAACATCTGAAAGCCCAGGAGAAAACCAAATCAACGAGCAGCAAGATGTCCGTCAGCCTCCTGGGACGGCCGGCGGCGTCCAGAACGCCGTCAAATGGCTTCATGAAGAGAGACGTTCCTTTCAGTTGTGACCCGTTCCTCTTCCTGGTAGAACCTGCTAGACTCATCACTTCCAGCCAGCTGGAACCCGCTGGTTGCAGTTCCACCTTCTGGACACTGGGGGGCGTCTCCTTTTTTGTCCTGCTGGCTAATTGTTATTCGATGCTAATGTGAAGCAAATAAGGGCTACACTTTAGCCGCTTAACTGTAGTTAGTACATGCTGATGACCAGTTACTGCATGCTGAGGAGCTGCTAATTCATGCTAAAGAGCAGTAACGTTATGCTAAAGAGCAGTTCCTATATGCTAAAGTCTAGTTGCTATATGCTAATGAGGCATTATTATAGGCTGGCAAGCTAATGAAATGTTAATTACATGCTAATGGTCCGTTGCCACATGCTTCTAAGCAGATAGTAGATGTGAATGAGCAGATATCACATGCTAACTGGCAGGGCTAAGCTAATCTGACATCATTACATACCTTTGAGCAATGACCGTATGCTAATGAGCAGATATTACATGCTAACAACTACTTACATACACTAATGAGTAGTTACTACCTGCTAGCGAGCAGATATTCCTGCTATAACCGTGTAATAAACAGTGCAGCGTCACAGTCCGGACACCCGGACAAGTATTTTTTAGGATTTTCCGTAAGTTTTCATTAAATCCCGGAGTTCTGACCTTCAGCCCCGGCTCGGGGGGGGGAGGAAATGAAAAACAAAAAAAATCCTCAAGGTCTGATTGTCGCCGGCGAGCAGAAGGTCACAGAGGCAATGGGAGGGTCCAGGAGGTCCAGGAGGTCCTGGAGGTCCAGGAGGTCCTGCAGGTCCTGGAGGTCCTGCAGGTCTCCAAACTGTAAAACCAGGATCCAGGAGGCAGTCAGACCTTTGTTTGGAAAGATAGCAGAGGCAGGAACTGGGGGGGGGGGGGGGGGGGGGTAACTGTGCTGCCTATTTCCCCCTGTGTGTGTGTGTGTGTGCGTGTGTGTGTGTGTGTGTGTGTGTGTGTGTGTTTGCCGGTGGCAGCAGTTTTCTGCCTCATTGATTCGTTAATGAGGTGGCGAAGCCTTTTGTGACACCAGGGAGATGAACTTCACTGGACAGGAACATCATGGCAGCGCTTGTTCATCCATCCATCCTTTCATTCATTCATTCATTTATTCTTCATCCATTCATTCATTCATCCATCCACCCATCCATCCACTCATCCACTCATTCATCCACTCATCCATCCACTCATTCATCCATTCATCCATTCATCCATCCACCCATCCACTCATTCATTCATCCATTCATTCATCCACCCACTCATTCATCCATTCATTCATCCATTCATTCACCCATCCGCTCATCCATTCATCCATTCATCCATCCATCCATCCACTCATCCATTCATTCATCCATCCACTCATCCATCCACTCATCCATCCACTCATCCACTCATTCATCCATTCATTCATCCATTCATTCATCTATCCATCCACTCATTCATCCATTCATCCATTCATCCATTCATCCATTCATCCATCCACCCATCCACTCATTCATTCATCCATTCATTCATCCACCCACTCATTCATCCATTCATTCATCCATCCGCTCATCCATTCATCCATTCATCCATCCATCCATCCACTCATCCATTCATTCATCCATCCACTCATCCATCCACTCATCCACTCATTCATCCATTCATTCATCCATTCATTCATCTATCCATCCACTCATTCATCCATTCATCCATTCATCCATCCACCCATCCACTCATTCATTCATCCATTCATTCATCCACCCATTCATTCATCCATTCATTCACCCATTCATTTATCCATTCATTCATTCATCCACTCATTCATTCATCCATTCATTCATCCACCCATTAATTCATCCATTCATTCATCCATTCATTCACCCATTCATTCATCCATTCATTCATCCATCCATCCATCCATCCATTTGTTCATTCACTCATCTCCAGATGAACAAACCCTTGGCCTTAAGTGCCACTGGATTCAAGGATCTGATCCATCTAGATACGTCCAGGTGTGTGTTTCGTGCAAGTGAGTGACAGAAGTGTGTGTTACATCCAGGTGTGATACTTTCAAATGTGTGACACAAGTGTGTGTTACTGCCAGGTGTGAGTTACGTCCAGCTGTGTGTTACGTGTGTGTGTTGAGTCCAGGTGTGTGTTACGTGTAAGTGTGTGTGTTGAGTCCAGGTGTGTGTTAGCAGTCTGGATGAGAGGCTTTGCACCTTTTGATGTTAATAAGGTGTCATTTTATTAGTGAAAAGCTCTCCTTTGATGTTGTATAATTAGCTGTTTGATGATGTATCCTTTAACTCCAGCCTCCTTTGATAATCACCGTAACAAAGGATTTATCAACATGAATCAGTGTTGGTCTTCCTTTGATCTGGTATGTATATGAATATGTCTATATATCTATGCATATGTGTAAATATATACGTATGTATAGTCAGATGGAGGTGGAACAAATCCCATTGGACGTTGAGACAGGAGGCGGGGCTTAACCTGGACGAGTCACCTGCCAATCACATCGACTGTTCTCAGTGGACCTCCAGACCATTTTAGGACTGAGGAAGATGGAGAACCTGGGGAGGACCTGGGGAGGACCTGAGCAGGAGAACATGGAGGACCTGAGCAACCTCAGGTTGGTTCTGTTTTGCGTTACCATTTGTTTGTTTATTTAGGTTTCCAGCAGCAGCATGGGGGGGGTCAAGTGACCTGCCAGGAGCTTCAGCTCTCCAGAGAAGACCAGAGGAGACCTGGGAAGCTCTGCGGTGACGAGCGCTCGGTAATTGAGCGAAAGAAAACGAATCAACAGATGAGTTGATTTATTCATTTTTTTTCCATCTCACTTCTTTCCCTGGTGAAATTACGCCCCTCCATTCCACCTCCACCTCCACACCTCCACACCTCCACACCTCCTCCACCTCCACCTCCTCCACCTCCACACCTCTAGCCTTAAGTGAAAACAAAAACGTTAAAAGCCTCTCTTAGCCTAGCAGACGTGCAGTGCCGGGACACCGGCAGTGACCTGAGCACAGGTTGACAACATGAGTAGAAACCACAGATCTGAGGGACGTCGGGGGGTTGAGGGGTGCAGAAGATGGGGGGCAGAAGATGGGGGGCAGAAGATGGGAGGCAGATGGTGACGTGGCGGAAGTCGGGGAGCCTCGTTTCACTCAGTGGCAGAGAGAGGACGTATTCAGATAGCAACTCTTCCTGACAAGGTTTTGGGGGTTCTGTGGACATCAGAGGAGCCTCAATACCAAGTGAGGGTTCTTCTCTGAACGCTCATGACCGAGGAGCCGCCATGACACCCCGGCGGCGGCGGCGGCAGCGCCCGGTGAAGGCATGGCTAGCTGCCGCCTGCTCGCTGCCACCTGCTAGCTGCCGCGGACCATTCTTAGCATTAGGCGCTCTCCACCATTGACCGCTGTTAGCCACTGCTAGCTGCCTTTATTAGCCACTGCTACCTGGCGTTAGCCTCTGTTAGCTTCCATTAGCTACTTTCTCTGCATTCGTTTCTATCAGGAACCAGAAGGTTTGCAGTGAAACCCAAAATGGATCTTCTTACGTTCACCAGTCGTTCCTCTGACATCCAATGATAAACCATCTTTCTTCATGGGGGGGGCGAACATCCAATCAGATCAATAAACAAGAACGACAAAATGAAAAGCAACATCATCTTCTTTTCCCTTCAGTGTCTCCACAGTGAATCCACCTTCTCCATCTAACCCTGGATCCGCCATCCATCTTCTCTCTGGTCTTCATCTAGATCTCCAATATCTTCACTCTCCCTCCTCCATCCATGACCCAACCATCTCTGACCTTCTCTCCAGAACATCTACCATGTGCCGTCTCTCTGATGGACTCATTCCTGATCCTCTCCATCCTGGTCGCTCCCAAAGAGAACCTCCACATCTTCATCTCTGCAACCTCCAGCTCTGCCGCCTGTCTTTTCGTCATTGTCAGTGTTTGTAGACCATCTCACCAGTGTCTCCTCCACCTTTCCTTTCCTTCTGGCTGATGTTCTTCTATCTCTTTGTACCCCTGACACTTTTCTCCACCCATTCCAACCTGCTTGGATCAATTTCTTCACCTCTTTTCCACACGTTCCTTTGCTCTGGACTGTTGACGCTCTTCCACCTTCTTGATCTCCACTCCCTGTAGCCTCACCGTTCCACCTGAGTTCTTCTCATCCACACACATATACTCTGTCTTGCTGTGACCTTCATTCCTCTCCTCTCCAGAGCATACCTCCACCTCTCTAGATGTTCCTCCACCTGTTCCCTGCTCTCATTACACATCACAATGTCATCTGTGAACATCCAAATTAAAAACAACATGAAATTAAAAACAAGGCATTTTGGAAGTGATCAAGTAAAGCCCTCTGATTGGTCAGTCACAAATCAAAGAATGACCATTTTAGGTTATCGGAAAGCAGGAAATAGGTAAACACAAGGGGGAGTGTGTGTGTGTGTGTGTGTGTGTGTGTGTGTGTGTGTGTGTGTGTGTGTTTGGGGGGGGCAGCGCCAAGGCCAAAGCTTCCGGTAAAAATAAGAAATATAAAAATGTACCTGATCTTTTTTATGATGAATCACAAACAGGAAGTGCTGCTAATTAACACCCCGTAGATTTAACCCAATTACACTGAGGGGGGGAATTGCCAGCAGGGTGTGTGTGTGTGTGTGTGTGTTTGTGTGTGTGTGTGTGTGTGTGTGTTTTGCAGGGGGGGGGTTCTACTTCACTGGCCTTGTCAAGTGGCATGTTTTCAATGATGAGCAAAATCCACGCCGTGCACGCTCATGTCTCCGCGCACGTTATCCCAGCCAATCGTGAGGCTGCCTGCCAGACCGCCAGTGGCGGGGGGGGGGTGTGTTTACAAAGAACCTTCCTGCTAGCGAGCAGGAACGTAGAGGAGCTCTTTCTTGTCGCCCTTCAGTTGTCAGTAAGCATTAGCTGAGCTGTAATCATAATAATAATATCATAATAATAATAATAATGTATACTTTATTAATCCCTCGTGTGAAAATGTGTTCACGGCAGTGAAGCCATCATGGATGTCCCATGAGCAGCAGGCTAACGTCCTCCGGCAGGGGGTTCAGTGTCTCGCTCTGCAACGCTTGGCTATGCTAGGAGGAGCCGCGCCATTAGGCAGGCTAGCCTAGCCTAGCCTTCGCTTCCTGGATCCTGGTCAGTGTGCTACAGGTGGGCGGAGTCACCCAGACAGGGAGGGGGGCTAAAGCTAGCCGCCCACTGCTAACCGCTAAAGCTAGCCGCCCACTGCTAAGCGCTAAAGCTAGCCGCCCACTGCTAACCGCGACCGCCACCGCTGTCGATCGGGGGGGTTGACGGATCCCTGGAAGCGCTGCGATGCTAACGCTCCGACATCAACTTCCTGCCTCCTCGTCGTCGGCGCCGGCTGGCAGAACGTTTGGTCCTCCAGACGCTCCCAAGACGTCCGACTGACATGAATCTCTGTCCGTGTCAAGCAGCTGTTCAGCGGGAAACGCACGCCGCTGCCGGAGACGCCATCTGCCATCGTCGCTAAGATCATCCATCAGAGTGTGTGTGTGTGTGTTTGTGTGTGTGTTTGATTGAAACCGCTCAGCCAGTGCGGTAAAGATGGCCGAACAGGAAAGGTTACGCCACGACGCTCCGAGGTGAAGCCAGGTGAGGTCGGAGGAGCTTTGAGGCGGCGGCGTGGATTAGCCATCAGTGCAGCTGCTCTTCCAGATGTCTCGGCCGCCAGCGACGCCATTTTCAGCGAAAAAGCCCGTAGATGGGCGGGAACTCCTCGGGGGGGCGACAGCCAAGCGACGCCGGCTGGTGAAAACACACAAGTGGAGCAAAACCCCGCAGGAAGCTGGCGGGAGGAGGAAGTTAGCGCCTTCTCTCACCCCCCGACTTCCTGTTTTTATTTTGCCGCCGCGGCGAAGCCGGTCGGCGTGCGCCAAACGTTGCCGCCCTGCTGGTCGACCTGTGTTTAGCCTCTCAGACCCTCTCGCCTCCTGACGGCTGGACTTCCCTCGGCTCCGACGCCCCCGACACAAACCCCCGACGGCGGTCGCGGCGGCGGCGCTGAAGGTCAGCCATCTTGGCAAAGCAGGTCACCTTTTCATCCAGAATTCATCAAAGACTAATTTTAAATGAAAGAGACTCCACACGACCGGCTTAAAGAACACGTGTGTGTGTGTGTGTGTGTGTGTGTGTGTGTGTGTGTGTGTGTGTGTGTGTGTGTGAGCGACAAGGGCATCGGGATGAATGTATTCATTCTCCAGCTGTTTTCATGCTAAGGTTTACTTTGGCAAAGGTTCTGGTTCAGAACACACACACACACACACACACACACACACACACACACACACACACGAACACACACATAGATTTGTTCCAAACCCAGTAAAAGTATTTAAGCGACGGTGGATTGATCGGGCTGGAAACATTTGTTTTGAATTCATAATTGATTATTTCTGATAATCAATTCTTCTGCTGTGTTTTGTTCCAGATCCAGATGTTGGTCTTCGAAGCCCCTCATGATCTTCCAGACCTTCATCCCTTTGCTGCAGCTCTGCTAAAAAAGAATGAGTATGAATGAAATTTAATCTTCAATTTTATTTGAGTCCTTATTTTTTACGGCGATGTGCAGACGGCGGCCATCTTGTCGTGTTTCACTTCGTTCCACTCACAGTTTGAAGCGGCTGATTTCACAACGGCATCACATTATTTTATAGACGACATAAAGACAGCAACGATATGGATAAATCAAAAACAAAAATAACAAATCACCATGGCAACGTATGGTTGTGGGTGTCCCAGTCTCACGCTTGATGTCCAGGATGCCGTCTCGGCCGCTGGTCATGGAGAAGTGTCTCCATCCTGGTGTCCAGAGGTCTGGTCCTCCAGGCACCTGGACCTCCGGGTCTTCAGGCGTCCGTCCTCCTGGGCCTCCCTGCTTCCAGGACGCCTGAAGGTCCAAGCCGAAGGCACCAAGAGCTCCTCCAGCCCGTCGGCGGGTCTCCAGCCTTGAAAGGTCCATCAGGAGACGTCCTGGCCGTTATGGACCTCCTGGCCATCTTCTACATTTCATTAGCTCTTTTTTTCAGTGTTGACATTAAAAGTTTATAAATTAGTGGGAGGTTTGATTTAATGAGGCGTCAGCGAGGAGCCGAACCATCTCGCCGAACACACAGACGGACCTTTTCAGTAAATGTCTGATGAATGGATTAGATGTCAGGACCTCCTCCAGCCCCCCTGGTGGACCTCCAGGACCTCCACGGGCCGAGGCCGCTCCGCCATCTTCTCCACTGGACCTGGACCAACCTGCCGGAGAAGATCAGGAGATCAGGAGGTTCCTCTCATCTGCACCTGCTTCACCTGCTCCTCAGGTTCCTCCTCGGTGTGAAGAACCCGAGTCTTCACGCGCCGGCCCGCCGGGTTGTTGACAGAGGGTTGTTTTTCAGGCTGGTCGCCATGACGACGGATTCCGTACAAGTACCTTGAGGTGGGATTAAGGCGGGATTAAGAGGAAGAGCTTCCACAAAAGTAGTCCTGCCCCGAGAAAATCCACTCTCGTCCGACCAAAGTTTCTGTGGTTCTAACCCGGCGGCTGACCGGGTTCTCCACGTTCTCCACGTTCTCCGTCCCGGGTTCTCGGGTGACGTCTCCATGGCGACGGCGGGTCAGGCGCTGGATTCTGGAACGAGACGATCAACGGTCATCATTATCTCCTCCGTCTTTACCTTCCCTCTCCTCCAACGAGGCCTGTGTTTTTTTCCCGGATAACGAGAACCGACCCGGCGATTTAACCCGCCGCGGTTGTCACGGCGACCGCTCAACAGGGACCATTAGTCGCTCATCGCCAGGAGGACTCGTTTCTCTTGTCATTTTGCCTTCGGGGCGACAACTAGTTTGTTAAACCAGTGAGAGAGGAGAAAATGGCCGAGGCCAGTTCGATGGTTGTCGCAGGGTTTCAGCTTTGAACATCTCATGTTCTCCTGCCCTGGTGGCACCAGACCACACTGGACCACACTGGACCACACTGGACCACATTGGACCACACTAGATCACAAGGTCCAGCTTCTGGAAAAACAAACTCCACTTCCTGCTTCCTGTGGTCCAGGAGGAGGAGGTCCCACCCGCCCTTCTCCACCTAAGCTCTGCTTAGAACCTCCATGTGCACGAGAGGTGCACGTGCACCCCCGACTCCCATCGGCAAATGGAACTTGGGTCCATTGGGACGCTTGGTTTCCAGCGGGACGGGTCTGTCAGACACTGCTGGATCCTGTGACGCTGCTTCCAGCGAGATCTCATTTGCAGAAATCATGAGGACCTCCTCGAACACCAGGAGAAACTTGGATCCATCAGACCTTACCAGTGGCTTGAGGCGGTCTGGTCTGAGCTGGCGTTTTGGGTGGAAGTGGAGGTGGAGGTGGAGGTGAAGGTGAGGGTGGAGGTGAAGGTGAAGGTGGAGGTGGAGGTGGAGGTGAAGGTGGAGGTGGAGGTGGAGGTGGAAGTGGAGGCCAGGCAAGAGGATGGCTGCCGTCATCACGCTAGTTTAGCAAAGAGCTCATTTTAGTAATCCAGCTGTTTAGCGTCTGCTGATTAGCGCAGACGATGGGTGAACGGGTGGTTGAGCGGAGAGGAAACGTTGGAGGACCTCAATCAAAGTCCTCGTCGCCTCTTCAAGAGGATCTGAGGAACCTTCGCTCCTCATCGGGGTCACCCCTCCACCCCCGCCCTCTTCATCCCTGTAATCTGAGTTAGCGGTTGCTGTTTTGCTTGTTGGACATTTCTTCTCCACCCCGCCTGGTCTGCCATCAGTGCGCGGCGGCGAAGCGATTAGCTGTCAGACATTTTCACGGGTGTCCTTTCCAGTCCAACCCTGCCGACAACTCAGGGTGGATCGGGGGGGCGGCTTGTTAGCGCAGATGCCTTCATTAGCTCCTGGGATCACGGAGGAACTGATGATTAAACATTTGGTCTCTTTCCACCTTGATTTCTGCCGGGGGTTCCTCTGTCTTCTTCTACCCTGGACCTGATGTGGCACCAACATGGCTGCTCGGTCCGCTAGTTCCAGGCCTGGGTACCAGCTACTGAAGAAGTTACAGCTCCCAAAGGCTGAACAGGTTCTGGATACCAAGGACTACAGAAGTACTAAAACACTACAGGGTACCGGGTACAAAGGACGTAGAGGGTACCAGTTACTGAGGGAGTACCGGGTATCAGGTACTGAAGAAGTAGAGGGTACTAGATACTAAAGAAGTACTGGGTACCATTCTTTAAAGAAGTAGAGGGTACCAGGTACACAGGGAGTACTGGGTGTCTGGTACAGAAGATGTACTGGGTGTCTGGTACGGAAGAAGTACTGGGTATCTGGTACGGAAGAAGTACTGGGTATCTGGTACCGAAGAAGTACTGGGTATCTGGTACAGAAGAAGTACAAGGTATCTGGTACAGAAGAAGTACTGGGTATCCGGTACAGAAGAAGTACTGGGTATCTGGTACTGAAGAAGTACTGGGTATCTGGTCCAGGAGAAGAGGCACCAGACTCTGTCCCTGATGGACACCCAAAAAGAACCCTGTGTCCTGGGACAGCATCCTGTCAGTGACTTGTTAGCATGCTAAAGCTAAGCTAAGTCATCTGCGTGTCACACTGGATTTATTTACACATTTTCACACTGAGGTTTACTGAAGGTTAAAGATGTTGAGAAAATATTTCAACTAATGTCACGAGCAAGAAACATTTATTATGAGTTATTATGAGTTAAACCAACAGTCGCTAGCAAGGATGCTAATAATGATTATACAGGAAGTACAACGTAGGAAAGAGGGGAAGCGTGTGATGATGGTGGAGGTGGAGGAGAAGGTTTGAAGGGTGGAGGGGGATCTGGTGGAGGTGGAGGAGAAGGTTTGAAGGGTGGAGGAGGATCTGGTGGAGGTGGAGGAGGAGTTGGAGGTGAATCAATGTGCTCGTCACATCCTGCTCCTCGGGGATCCATGTTTTTTAATCTAATTAGCCGAGCGTCTCTTTGTGCCTCCTGTCTGTCAGCGCCGCCGTCCCAAGGTCACGTTCTCCTCCAGCTTCCCCCTCCAGCTTCCCCCTCCAGCCTCCCCCTCCAGCTTCCCCCTCCAGCCTCCCCCTCCTGCTTCCCCCTCCTGCTTCCCCCTCGCGCCCCCCCGACCGGGCCGAGTGTTGGCGCTCCAGTGCCGAGACGGCGACCACCGAAACATCTACTGACGACGGGTTCCTTCGGCGTGGAAGCTGAGAACCCGGCTTCTTCTGGGTCTGCGTTCTTTCGGTGTTCTCCCAGGAATGTAGGTCATGTACGATCAGAGAGGGTTCTCCATGTTCCACTCCGGGGTTCTCTCCAGGTTCTAAGTCCTCTCATGATCCAAATACAGGGTTTGGACTTTTGCCTTCTACCTAACTTTCAATTGTAAGAAGGTTCCGGGTTCTACTCCAGTTTCTAACTGGGTTCCTTTAGTCTTCATGTTCTCCTCCTGCCCGGGTTCTCCCCATGTGGCGTCTCCATATTCTCCCCCTGCACTGGTTCCCTCCAGGTTCTCCATGTTCTCCCCCTGCACTGGTTCCCTACAGGTTCTCCATGTTCTCCCCCTGCACTGGTTCTCCATGTTCTCCCCCTGCACTGGTTCCCTTCAGGTTCTCCATGTTCTCCCCCTGCACTGGTTCCCTTCAGGTTCTCCATGTTCTCCTCCTGCTGCCTGGATTCTCTCAATGTCAGTCAACATGATTACATGGGTTCTCTCTCTCTCCAGGTTCTCTCCAGGTTCTCCGGCTTCAGCCCAGGAACAGTCCACAGTCCACAGGTTCCTTGTAGTTGTGAATGATTGGACGTCTCAACACGCGTCCCTGTGATTGGCCGGTCCCGGTCAAGCCCCGCCCCCTGGCCTGGATCGGCTCCCCGCTCTGCAGCAAAGCCACACCTTCATCTCAGCTGTTTCCTGTGCAGCCATTGGTCCGTCCTTCACCTCCACCTCCACCTCCACCTCCACCTCCTCCTCCTCGCCTCTCCTGAGAAGTCACCCGACTTCCTGGGCTTCGGTTTCTTTTCTTTGCAGACGACGCGTCCGAGAACATGAGGAGTCACTCGCAGATGCAGCCTCCGTCCACCAGGGGGCGCCGTGGGAGGACGACCCAGAGAGGCTCTCCGTCCGCCATGTCGGGTCCGGATTAGAACCCCGTTAACCAAGCTAATCCCGTCCTCTAATCCGGTCTCCTTCATTTCCCTGGGCGGTCCTGAACCGGCTCTATCAGACACCTGTGCATCCGGACGGCGTCCTCCAGGGCGGAGGTGGAGATACGGCGTCTGCATGCCTGAGCAGCGGCGCTGGGCGGGATTATGAATAATTCATCCGGAGACACCGACCCGCCATTAGCATATCTTATTTATCATAACGCTCCTCAAACGCCAGGGTTGAATCTGGACGGGGGGGGGGGGTTCTCCTCCGTCACGAGAAGATCTTCTTCTCAGGGATTTTATTTCCTTTTTCACTCGTGTGCATCATTTGCCTCCACAAAACGATCATTAATTTCCCCACTTCATGTTAATCTGGTCATTTATTCCGGGCCGGGATAAACACCCGTCTCAGCGACGTCTTCATCTGAGCGGCAGGACTTTGGACGCTCAGCGTGGAGAAGCTGCTTCCTGCTGCTTCCTTTCATGCTGGTGTCCTGGAACCCGGAGGAGAACCTGCTCTGGGGAGGAGCTTCGATTTGGGTTTCTAAACCAGGATGTGTCCCTCATGACGTGCCCTGGATTATCATCCCGGGTCAGAGGTCACTGAGCGGTGCAGGGTTCAGCTGAGGTTCAGCCACGTCTCCAGGACCCGGGATTATCAGATCGTCCGAGCCGGTCAGGAGGACGCGGTTCCTCAGAGGGTTCGGGATGAAGAACATTAAGAAGACCCGGGTCGGGTCTGCAGGACCCCGGGGTCATCAGATTACCATCCCGGGTCAGAGACTGCTGATCCCTGGAGGTTGCAGATTAGGAACCACCCCGAAGATCTGGATCCACATCTGAAGCTCCCTGGAATTGTCAGATTATCATCCCGGGTCTGCAGGATCCTTCAGCGGTTTCAGGCCGCGAACAACGACTGGACGCAGGACTAGCAGCGCCCCCAAAGGCAGAACGGGAACCTTCACAGTGTGGGATGGAGGTCCAGGAGTCCGAGGAACGTCTGCGGGGAACCCGTGGCCGGCTGAGGAGGAACACCGTAGAACCCAAACGGGCCCAGAACACAACCCTGTGGAGCACCAGCATCTGAACATTCCCTTCTTCTGCTGATCCAGCAGGCTGAGGAGGTCCTCTGGCGCCTCCTGGTGGCCACCAGGGCATCTCCAGGCCAGATAGGACCTCCTGCCAGAGCACCTCCACCCCGAGACCAGGAGGCTTCTCAGCAGACGTCCAAACCACCTAAGCAGACACCTCCAGCAATGGAGGAGCAGCTCTTCTTCTCCAGCCTCCCCTAAGCCCCGCCCCCTCACCGAAGCCCCGCCTCTTTCAGTCGTCGCCGATGGAAACCGTGATAGTTGTTTGCCGCTGAGCTCCCAGGAAGCACGTCGAGAGGAACCCTGATCGAAGAGCTTCGGTGGTCTTCAGTGCTGAGCCATCCTCACATTCAGCTGGAGGTCTGGAGGAGCGTCGCATCCTTCACCTTCTCTGCCGGCCCTTCGTTCCTCGGAGAACCTGCTCCATCCACACCTCCACTGGACGCAACAGAAGGTCTGCAGGACACATGGAACCAGCAGAGGGTCAGGTAGATCAGGTGGATCAGATGGATCAGGTGGATCGGGTGGATCATGTGGGTCAGGTGGATCAGAAGGATCAGGAGGATCAGGAGGATCAGGTGGATCAGGTGGATCAGGAGGATCAGGTGGATCAGGTGGATCAGGAGGATCAGGAGGATCAGGTTGATCAGGAGGATCAGGTGGATCAGGAGGATCAGGAGGATCAGGTGGATCAGGTGGATCAGGAGGATCAGGTGGAAGGGGACCCCAAGCGAGGAGGGTGTGGCTTTGCCTCGTATCTTCAGCAGGTGACGGAGCGTGAGGTTCTTCAAAAACACCAGCGTTCTTGGTGGTTCTCCATGTTCTCCTGCCAGGGTTCTCTCTCCGGGTTCTCGGTCAGCAGGTTCTTCAGGATGAGGACTCTGTGATTGACAGTTGAAACCCCGCCTCTTTCCCCCATGAGAGCTGTGATTGGCTCCGCCCCCCGACCCTCTGGATGGTATGGTCCGAGGTGGACCGATGCTAATTCTAAACTGTCCTTCCGCGCCGGTTGTCACGGCAACCGTCCTCACGGTCCATCTCATGCTCCGGCGGGGGTTCGGACCGGACGCCGCGAGGTCGTGCGGATGCCGCCGGTCGCCGCCGCGTCCGCCGCCCCCCCGAGCGGGCGGGCGCCATCTGACAGGAACCCCCCCCCCCCCGCCGCTAACGGAGGAGCTAATTGCTCCGGGGTAAAGACATGAAAGGCGTAGCGAGGCCGAGCTTTATCTCCAACAATTAGCTGCTTTCCCGACGTGTCCGTCGGTTCCCTTTCAAGTCCGTTTCCCCACAAATGACGTCCTAATTAATTGCACGAGAGGCCGACGGTAATAATTTGTCCCGTTGGCGGCCGGGATTGTTTGAGTGCGGCGGCGGCGGCGCCTTATCGCGATTGCGGCGCTTTCAGGCTAAGAATAATCCATTGTGCGCTGATGAAAGGGCGGTTTAATCTGCCTGCCAAATAGATGGTGAGAAAAGTCACATCAGAAAAAAAAAAGGACGGGATCTTTTTAATTGAGGGATTTCTGACAAAGAAAAATAAGTCTTCGTCCGAAGTTGGTACATCCGGGAATAAAATCGTCACTTTGCTGTTTTTTTTCGGAAAAACATTTCCTGCCTTTAAAACCCGCGGTTGTTAAAACCCCCACAGACAAAAACCATCCCATCGTCGGCGTAGCGCGAGCGCAGACCTCCTCCTGCCGGAGGCTTATCTTCTCCTCTGATAAGCTCTGATCTCCAATCACTCCTCCACCTTCTTCACCGCTTCTTCACCCCCGCCAGACACCAACGGGAAACTGTTTTGGCGTCTCGAGTCCCTTCGTTTTGTCGGACGATTGAAAGAAAAATAAAAGTGAAGGAGGTTCTCGGCTCCCGCCGCAGCTCCAGATAAGGCCGATATATCAGGTCCACCCAGGAGATCCTCACCAAGCTCTGAGAACCTGCTGAGAGGAACCTTCTCTCCCCGGCGCCCGGCTTGCAGATCTTCCTGGATGAGGATGCAGGGCTCCCCGTCAGGCCCTGCTGGACCCAAACACTCACAAAACCTGCATTTTTGAGGGACTAAATATTTGCTGGAACCTTGTTTGTGAACCTCCTGATGTTCCAGGTGGAGGCCGGCAGGATCTCAGCAGACATTCGTAGAAACCAGTCAGGTGACGCAGAAGAAGGAGAGATAAAGAAAAATCAAGGTTCTTGCGGCGGCAGGAAGGCAGCCGTTAGCGCCCGCGAGCTCCAACAACTTCCATCTCTATTCTGATCTGAGCGGCCAATCACAGCGATCCTCCCGGTAACCGGATCGGTCCATTCGATGTGGACGGGGGTGGCCGGGGTGGCCGGTGGCGCGACCCGCTATCCGGTCCGGTCGCTCACATCCTGCGTAAACAAGCTAAAGGAACAAACCGCCAGCGTTAAACAGCCCTTCATCAGGATTACCTTGTTTTTAATTAGAGAGTTTTTAATTAATGGTTGTAATGAAAGAAGGAGGGTGATTAATTAGCGGTGACGGTGGAAGATCCTCCTTTGGCGTCCGGTTCCTTTGTTTACCGTTTTGTTGTTCTGATCCGGATCCCGGACCGGAAGATCCGATGAGACCTGCACCGCCGTGGAGCTTCCAGAAGCCCTGGTAGAAGCCTCGGGAACGGCGCCGCTCGCTCCCCATGATGTTCCCACATGTGGAACGAGAACGTGGCCGCTGGCAGAACCTCAGCCTTCAGGTTCTCCAGGTTCCACCCCGTTGATTCACGTTCTCCTTTGTAAAGCTGCGACCTCGCCGGAAGATTCGCCGGCACGTTTATGAATTAAGCATGGCGAGGTGAGCGACCCCCATTTCCATGACAGTGGGTCCATTCACATGTGAGTGTGTGTGTGTGTGTGTGTGTGTGTGTGTGTGTGTGTGTGTTAAACTCATTCATCCACTGATGCCTGTCAGGCCGGCTGACCTGCACCCATTCAAAGGGTTTTTAATGAGCGAATCCATAACACCACCATCTTCCCCCAAGGGCTGCCGGGCGCCGCACGCTGATTGGATGACCCTTCTAATCATCTGTCATGTGACCTCTGGACACCACCAATCATGGGGGCGTGGCCTTGGCCAGGGGGTTCTGTGGGGTTGAAGTGGACCTTAATGAATTCCCAGGGTTGGATGAATTACCGGCTGTCAGCTTTGACTCATCAGTTCCCTGAGGCGGCTCGTCCGGGTTGTGACGTACAACCTGTTCGGTAGAACCTGTTCGGTAGAACCTGTTCAGAACCTTTTAGAACCTGTTCGGAACCTTTTAGAACCTGTTCGGTCGCAAGCGGGGGATCGGATGAATCATCTGAGGGCCGGAAGCGTCTTTTAACACCGGCGCGTCCTTGTTCGTCCAGCAGAGCGTCCACCTCCGGTCCTGATGCTAACTGATAGCAGCTATGCTAACCCCTCGGTCGCTCCAGGGTTCCTCCCGTCCACAGCGGCTCCTCGCTGTCTTGTCCGAGAAGCCCCGCCTCCTTCGGATCCTCTCGCAGCCCCCGGGCGTCACGCTCGCCGCCACCCCCACGCCAGGTTAGCCTCGTGGCTAATCTGACAATGCTAGGTCACAGGCGTCACGGTGGTCTGTTGATGGGATGCGTAACGTTAGCCGCGCTGGACAACGAGCTAGCGCTAGCGACCAATATACTTGTGCAGGAGGTTAAATTGTCCTCACCGTTTGAATGTTGGCTGACAAGAAGCTCCAGATGCAGAAAAATTTCCAGAAACCTTCATTGAAGCTCTTCTTCTTCTCAGCTTCAAATGTCAGTAGAACATCTGGTGGTTTAGTGAGGTTCCTCCTGGAGCCGCTGCATAGAGAAAATACAGCTTGGAGGTGGTGGAGGCGTCATGGTGGGAGAGGAAGAGGAGAAGGTGAGGGAACAGGCTGGTTCTCCTGCAGAGGGCGCTGGTTCTGGAGCTCCGCCGGCGCCCTGGGATCCATCCATCCTCGGAGCGGCGCCGCTCCGGTCCTCCAGCAGTAAACGCGTATAAATACTTCACAATGACCTCGTAAAAGCCAGGATCAATGGCCGTAAAGTTCTGGTTCCGCAGGTCCAGAACAGAGTTCCACCCCCTCCACCTCCACCTCCAACATATCGATGTTTCCATCATGTTCTCTGTCGAGGAAATGAAGTCAGCCGCTTCGACCCGACCCGGATTCTAAGGAAGGGTTCCGGGAGACCAGATCCCTGCTCGGGGCGACGGTAGCCTCCTCGGTTCTTATCAGAGGAGGAGCAGCAGGAGGAGGTGGAGATCTGGAGAACATCTGAAACAGCTGGAGTGGAGGAGGTGAGGCCAGGAGAGGCGACGCCGGCTGATGTTCTGCAGCCGCAGACGTTAATCCGGCAGATTACGGAGCTCAGTTGAAACGACCCGGCGAACGGAACCGATGGGCTTTGGGTTCCAGGCTCAGGACGGGGGAACCGAGAGGAACCGAGTGGAACCGAGTCAGAACTGAACTCTGTCAGGACAGCCGAGCAGGTCGCTTGAAACAAGCACGGTTTAAATGCTATGCGGGTCCACCTTCTCTCCACGTTCTGGACCGAGAACATCACGGTTCTGGACGGGGTTCTGAGGTTCCGTGGGTTCTTCTTTCTTTACACGGCGTTCTACATGAAGATGGTTCGTACGGCAGCGTCACGGTTCCGGGTCAGACTCCGTCTGCGTTCCTTCCATCCCTGCCCGGGTTCCTCCCGGGTTCTCCACCCCGCCATCTTTGGTCGTGAAGGCCAGGAAGGAACCGGGGTTCTTCCATCGGCACCAGCTCAGAGGGCGGACGTGGAGAACCCCGACCGGAACGGGCGAGAACCGTCAGAGCGGCGGCTGGATGTGGTCGCCATGGTTACCCCTCCACGCAGGGTTCTGGTGCACGCCGTTCCCTCGGCATTCCCCGCAGGTTTGTTAGCGGACGGCGTTGGTTGGCTTCCCCCTCCGGCGCCGCCGTCCCTTCCTGCTCGTTAAGCCGGCGACTCATCGGGGAGCTCCTTCTCCGCCGGTGGTTACCATGGCGCCTCGGAGCGGGGCTCGGATTCCTACGACATTCCGGGCTCACGGGTCGCCTACGGGTTGCTAGCCTCGCTCGCTCCGCCGCCGCGTTAGCGCCCTCTGATTTGTAATGAGGGCGAAGCAGAAGGAGCCGCTTTTCAAGATGTTTCTCTGGACCGTCTGAGAAACGTCTCCTGGAGATGCGAGGAGATCTCGGAACCGACGCTAAGCTCTTGTGGACATGAGCTTCTGAAGGAGGGAAACATCGAGTCGCACGACAAACCCATGTGACCTGACGGACCGAACCAACTGCAGGGAGCGGGAAATAAGACCGACCGCATCCAGTTTGCCGACGCGCCGCCATCTTGGTTTGAAACCAGTCGGCGAGGCTTTGACCAATCGGGTGCGAGCAGGAAGTGTGCGTTTGGAAAGCCGGTCCATTTCTGGATTGTTTATTCACCATTCGTCAAATATATTCTCTATATTTCAGGCCTGCCGATCAGACTTTGGCCTCGTCCTGTAGAAAAACCGGACAGAACCGGTTTGTTTGTGTCACGCTGGCTCCGGTCCGTTCACGCCGCCGGCGCTCCGGCATCTTCATTCATGGCGGCGTGTGAGAGGATTCCACTTCATTACAGCAAATGGAAACCCGGCGGCGCCTCCCAGGACCCGCCATTAGCGTGAGCGTGCTAGCCCTCGGCGCCGCGCGGAGCCTGATCGGTATGCGAGGGCGGGACCGCGGGAGGACGCTTCATCCCGCTTCATCACGCTTGACCTTGAGCAACTTCAGGACGCTGAAGTTGGTGAAGGAGGAACGGTCGAGCGAGCTTCCCCGGGCCGGCGCGAGCACGGGAGGCGAGCACGGGTTCCAGGTAGGAACCGTTTCCATCGGCCGGACTTTTGGACCTGCGATCGGGGGCGGGGCTTCTTCTATGCCGTTCTAGCATGTGTTAGCACAACGTAAGCTTCTGAAAAACATCAGGTTCTGCCTACTTCCTGAAAAACAAACATTAGCACGGTTAGCTTCGGTTCGAACCTCATCAGAGGGGGAGTCAGTGTGGGGGGGGACTTGGTTTCGTTTGGCCCTTCATTCAAGAGGCTTCTTCAGCTCCAGTGACCTGTGAGGAGCTTCTGCACCTGCCAGGGTCCAGGTGACCACGGCTTGTGAGGTGAGGACAAAGGTACACCTTCTGGGGATTTACCCAGATTAGGCTCTGAAAAGGCAAAGACAAACTTCTCAGCAGGTGAGCGGAGCCCGTTGGACCACAGGGGCGGAAGGTACCTGGATCTGGTTCTGCTGTGGGTTGTTTGGAGGGTGCAGAAGGTCCCGCCCGTCGGTAGTGATCCCAGCACGGTGTCTTATGTGGACGAAAGGTCGTGGCCGAGGCTCCTCCTCTGTTCAGAGATGTTCTTCTTCTGTTTCGGCAAAGCCTCTTTCCTCGCCTCCTCCCTCCAGCCGTCTGTCTTCTCCGGCCGCCACGCAGACGTTTCCGTCCTGACCCTCATCCTTCCGCTCTATTATGTTTGTTAAAGCGACGCTCTGGAATCTAAATGATGCGTTGGCTTTCTCCTCATCCACATCCTGACCCGCAGGCCCGGCCGCCGTGCGTCCGGGTGCTCCGTCATGCCGCCTGCGTGCCGCCGACGCTCCGCAGGTCATTTTGTTAACAGCTAACACGGAGCGGCCTGCCTTTTAGCTAACGAGGGAAAAGATGGATCCTGAATTTACAAGTTGGAAAGACAGATGGGGGGGCAGCTTGGGATACAATCTGTGTGTGTGTGTGTGTGTGTGGGTGTGTGTGTGTGTGTGTGTGTGTGTGTGTGTGTGTGTGTGTGTGTGTGATGGGTGTGTTTCTTGGCTCCCGGCAGGTCGGCCGGCTCCTGGTGCTGACGCGGAGCCGCCGTCTGAGCGCTGAAGGATTTACAAGAATGGCGAAGCCGCGTCTGCAAGGCGTTTGAGGAGATAAATTTACAGATGGTTGAAAATCATATCGCGCGTGCACACATACACACGTGCGCACACACACACACACACACACACATACACGCGCGCGCACACACGCGTGTCGGAGAGTAAATGATGAACTTGTGAGTCGTGAGGCTATTTGAATGTAGAGCGTGTCTAATCTGTTTATGGCTCCTCGGGGGCGGCGGCGGCGCTGCCCCCTCGCCACGCCGCCGTCGGCAAACAGGCGTCCGACCGTCGCCGGCGGGAAGCCTCGTCGGAGGAACGGGAGGCTGTGAGAAGAGGCGCGTGCCGATGCTGCACCGGAAGAAGATGGAATCCCCGCGCCCTCGGGGTTAATTGAGTCTTAATCCCAGCCGTCACACGTCCCGGATTAGAAAACCTCCGCGGGCCGAGAGACGTTTAAGGCTAACCTTATTGCGGCGCACGTGTCGGGCCGGGCGTCATGTGCACGAGGACGAGCGAGCGGCGTCCGCTCACCTGACAAACAAGGCGAGGAAACAGCGAGCTGCTGGAATCTCACGAAACTCGAGGCTTCAACTAAAACGTGGAAAACATCGCAATCACAAAGTAGAGGGACGTTTCCCACCAGCTGATGTTCCTGTGAGATGTTTGTAGCGTCAGATGCAGGAGCTATGCTAACATCCCAGGAGTCTGCCATTTCCAGCGGGTCGGTGTTTGCTAGCAAAGAGCCACCGGTGTCTTTCCTAGCTCGCCGTAACGGGGTTAAATCATCCTCGCGATCTTTGAAATAAGACATTTCGGAAGGCGTTTCCAGTCGAGCGGCAAAGTCGGTTTAAGGATGACGTGTGCAATGTTAGCATGAATGCTACACGGTCGCTGCACGTTTCATCCGGCCGGTGTCCCTGAATGCATCTTCACCAGGACTGCAGGGAACATGCAGTAGAACGGCAACAACCGGGAAGATGCTACGACTAATGGCTGTCGGAGGAAAGGCAAACAAGCTAATTTTGGCTAGCACACGATGGGTTAGCGGCTTTCGACCGTGTGGTTCCCTGTTGAGCATTTAAATGTGAAAAGCCGTCCCATAGCACTTCCTGTCCCGCTCACCCAGTTGTGGAACCGGAATGGTTGCCCCGGCAACCGCCTCAGCGGAGTAACCTCGACTTTTTCAAACTAGCTCCGGGTCAGAGAGCATCCGGCCGCAGGGTGGAATCGGACAATCGACGAGTGGCGACGCATTGAAGGACGGTGGGGCTCTTCAGCTCCGCTGCTGGACGCCGAGCTGCTCAGACGACCATGGAAACGGTAACCTTGGCAATTGGCATGACAGACGGCCGCACGGAGATGCCCATTGGTCGACGGCCATCCAGACGCCGGCCAATGGCGTTCCGGAACTCATCTCAGTCTGGAACTGTGGAGAAGGTTTTAATTGTAGAGAACGAGTGCAATGAGTGGAATAATTGAAGGGCTGCAAATAGCAGCACACACACGCACACACACACACACACACACACACACACACACATAGTGTGGCAGCTTCTTGCTTCATTCATTCATGTATTCACAAAGCAGCTGCTGGTTTTGGTCACATGACTGATGGGAATCTCTTTTATGGCTAACATCATAGCATTAGCTCCATGCTAGCTCACTTAGCCCGACAAAAACACACACATGTGGTACAGCAAACTGTGAGGACTTAATAACACACCATGTGGGGCTGTATTACTACCTATGGAGCTAATCGCTACGTGCTAACATTGAAAGGCAAAGGCTAGCTGCTATTATTACAAAATAGCTAGTGCTATTATTAGAATGCTGCTCCTTCAGGTCTGTTTTTGCGGTGAATGTTGGACTACTCAACTCTTATCCTCTCCACATGTTGTTTTCCTGAATGTTTAAGCTAAAGTGCATCTTAAGCCAAACACTGTGAACTGTTGCAATACTCTAGCAAACATTACAAGAACAAGGTTAACTGTTAGTCATAGCTTGTTTTTAGCATTGGCTTATTTGATGTTGTGTTTCCTGCAGGGATGTGGTGAAGGCCATGCTGGAGTTTCCAGCAGCGCTGATCCTTCACGCCGGATGAGTTCACCTGCTTTTGCCTTCGGTTCCTTGTAGCTTTCGGCTCTGTTAGCGCGCTTGTGTTCATCTTATCGACGCTTTCGGGAATCAGCTTCCTGTCGGGAAGGTTCTTCTTTCCAGTCCCTTCTGGTGAATGTTTTTCATCTCTCTGCAGGGAGATGTTTCACCAGAGACAGCAGGAGGCTGGTCCACATTTATCCATGACCGACCTTCATCATCACTAGCTCGCCGCGCTCTGACCGTACTTTCCTGTACTTTAATTTCCTGCACTTTCATTTCCTGTACTCTCTGTACATTCCTGTACTATATTTTCCTGTACTTTAGGTACCTTCCTGTACTTTGCTATCTGTACTTTTTGTACTTTCCTGTACTTTCTATACTTTTTTGTACTTTATTTTCTCTACTTTCTATACTTTCCTGAACTTTCGGTACTTCAGGTACTTCTCTGTACTTTACTTTCTGTACTTTTTTTACTTTTCTGTACTTTCTGTACTTTTTTTACTTTTCTGTACTTTCTGTACTTTGGGTACTTCCATTCTTTTTGTCCTCCTTTGCACTTCTTGCACCTCCTGTCTTTCATTTGTGCGCCTGATTGGTTCTCCTTTGTAAATCTATAATTTATCCATGGCTGCTTGTGCACGCACACACACACACACACACACACACACACACACACACACACACACACACACACACACACACATCTCGTTAGCAGAAAAGCCTGTAATCAGCCGTCCATAGGGGTTCTCTGCTCCACCTGCTCCAGCAGTCGATGAAACAGAAGGTCTTCGTCTCCGTTTGTCCTGCTCCGTGGCCGCCGTTCTTCTGGAGGACCCTTCAAGACCCGTGTGGGTTCGTGAGGGAACGGAGCTCCACAGGGTTCCACTCCCACCGGGGATTCATCATCCCGATGGACAAAATCAGGAGCAGCTGATGTTTCTCCATTTGGTTTTGGTTTGCTTGTGTTCAGATTGCATGATGGGGTTCGACTCCCCGGAGCTCCAACATGGACCTCATTGGGGATGAAGACGTTTGGTGGGAAACATCTGCCTCGCCTGTTGTTTGGTCACCGCCTCCCCTGGTTCTGTCCCGCTGCAGGTTCTCTGCAGGTTCTCTACAGGTTCTCCATCTTCTACCAACTTGAAGGTCTCAGATCAGGCTGAGCTGTGAGGCAGGAAGGTCCTGGGTTCCACCGGGTTCCTTCAGCCAGGAAGCTTTGCGTTCTCCTGGTTCCTACCTGGGTTTCTCCAGTTCTCTGTCTTCAGTCAGCAGGTTGGTTGGACTCTGAACTGTCTGAATGGTTGAGTGTAGCTTCATGATGGACAGGTGACCCCCAGGCCAAACCCACCTCTCACTCCAATGGCTCAGGTTCTCAGGTTCTTCAGTCCGCTGGTTCTCTGGTCTTCAGGTTCTCAGGTCCTCCAGCTCCCTCTGAGATGCAAAGCATGGCTGTGATGCATGTTGTGTTTGTGAGGAGCAGCAGCCATCACGTCTCCTCCAATGTTCACCCATTCATTGGTGGAGGACTGGCTTCCAACTCCTCCACCTTTTCCTTCACCTCCACCTCCTCCTCCTCCTCCTCCTCCACACCATCCATCCTTTCCATCTCCATCACCTCCTCACCACCCTCCTCTTCCTCCTCCTCCTCAACCCTCATCCAGGTCTTCTGTGGATCTGTGGTCCACAGACTCCATATCTGGGTCACTGCCAGCTGATTGGCTGCGGCTGCAAGCCAGAAGACTCCCCTCTCTCTCTCTCTCCACCTTCTTTATCTCCTGTGTCTTCTCTCCATCCGTCCAGCAGCGCTCATGTCTGAAGATCACGTCCACCTGGGAGACGTCTCCGCAGCTCCCAACTCCACCCACGTCTCCGTTCTTCCGCTCCTCATCAGGAGATGGACGGAGAGAAGAAGCAGATAAGTGTGTTTGTATGTACGTATAAAGTATGTCAGAATCAGAATACTTTATTGATCCCCAGGGGAGAAGCTTTCTGTGGAAAGCAGCTCCTGCTTCCGAGTCAAGAAGAATTAAAATAGAACTCTGTCAAAAAAGAATAAGATCCATCCATCCGGCTTCTATCGCTTCTCCTGCAGTGACGGAGGAACCCCAGCCGATCGCAGCTGCCAGGGGGCGAGAGGCGGGGTTCACACGGGGCCGGTCGCCCCGCAAACATATAGACCTTTTTATACGTATATACAAATATTCCATATGTAATATACATGCATTTAAATACAAAGATACATACATGCATACAAGCACACATACAGATATATACATATTTATATATACATTCTTCTTCTTTCGGCTTTTCCCTTCAGGTGTCGCCACAGCGAGTCAACTTTCTCCATCTAACCCTATTCTCTGGATCTTCCTCTCTCACACCAACTATCTTCATATCCTCTCTCACTACGTCCATAAATCTTCTCTCTGGTCTTCCTCCAGACCTTCTGCCTGGCAGCTCCAGTTCCAGCATCCGTCTATTCACTATCTCTTCTCTGTCCATGACCCAACCATCTCAGTCTGGCTTCTCTGACCTTCTCTCCAAAACATCTAACATGTGCCGTCCCTCTGATAGACTCATTCCTGATCCTGTCCATCCTGGTCACTCCCAAAGAGAACCTCCACATCTTCATCTCTGCAACCTCTAGTTCTGCCTGCTGTCTTTTGGTCATTGGAACAGTTTCTAGTCCAAACATCATCGCTGGTCTCACCACTGTCTTGTACACCTTTCCTTTTATTCTGGCTGAAAGTCTTCTATCTCTTGGTACCCCTGACACTTTTCTCCACCCATTCCAACCTGCTTGGACCCGTCTCTTCACCTCTTTTCCGCACTCTCCATTGCTCTGGACTGTTGACCCTAAGTACCTGAAATCCTCCAGCCTCTTGATCTCCACTCCCTGTAGCCTCACCGTTCCACCCGAGTTCCTCTCATTCACACACATATATTCTGTCTTGCTGCGACTAACCTTCATTCCTCTCCTTTCCAGAGCATACCTCCACCTCTCTAGATGTTCTCTGCTCTCACTACAGATCACAATGTCATCTGCGAACATCACGGTCCATGGGGATTCCTGTCTAACCTCATCTGTCAGCCTATCCATCACCATTGCGAACAAGAAGGGGCTCAGAGCTGATCCCTGATGGAGTCCCACCTCCACCTTGAACTTCTCTGTTACCCCTACAGCACACCATACCAGTGTCTCACAGCTAGCATACATGTCCTGCACCAGTCTAACATACTTCTCTGCCACTCCAGACTTCCTCATACAATACCAGAGCTCCTCTCTTGGCATTCTGTCATATGCTTTTTCTAGGTCTACAAAAACACAATGCAACTCCCTCTGGCCTTCTCTGTACTTTTCTATTAGCATTCTCAACGCAAATACTGCATCTGTAGTACTCTTCCTAGGCATGAAGCCATACTGCTGTTCACAAATGCTGACTTCTGCTCTCAGTCTAGTTTCCACTACTCTTTCCCATAACTTCATTGTATGGCTCATCAACTTTATCCCTCTATAGTTGCCACAATTCTGCACATCCCCTTTATTCTTAAAAATAGGCACCATCACACTTGGTCTCCATTCTTCAGGCATCTTCTCACTCTCTAAGATCCTGTTGAATAATCTAGTCAGGAAATCTACCGCTGCCTCTCCTAGACACTTCCACACCTCCACAGGTATATCATCCGGACCAACTGCTTTTCCACTCTTCATCCTCTTCGATGCCTTCCTCACTTCACTTTTACTAATTTTTGCTACTTTGTGGTCTACAATAGTCACCTCTTCTACCCTTGCCTCTCTTTCATTTTCCACATTCATCAGTTCTTCAAAGTACTCTTTCCATCTTCCCGTCACTCTTCTAGCATCTGTCAATACACTTCCCTCTCTGTCCTTAATCACCCGGACCTGTTTTACATCCTTTCCATCTTTATCTCTCTGTTTCGCCAACCTGTATAGATCATTCTCACCCTCCTTACTATCCAACCGAGCATACAAGTCATCATAAGCCCTTTGTTTTGCCTTTGCTACCTCTATCTTTACCTTTCGCCGCATCTCCCTGAACTCCTGTCTGTTCTCTTCAGTCCTCTCAGTATCCCACTTCTTCTTCGCTAACCTCTTTCTCTGTATACACTCCTGCACTTCCTCGTTCCACCACCAAGTCTCCTTATCTACTTTCCTTCCAGATGACACACCAAGTACTCTTCTACCTGTCTCCCTGATAACACTAGCTGTTGTTGTCCAATCATCTGGAAGCTCACCCTGACCACCCAGAGCCTTTCTCAACTCCTCCCTGAAAACCATGCAACACTCCTCCCTTTTCAGCTTCCACCATTTTGTCCTTTGTTCTGCCTTTGTCCTCTTCATCTTCCTTGTCACCAGAGTCATCCTACAAACCACCATCCTATGCTGTCTGGCTACACTCTCACCTACAACTACTTTGCAGTCACTGATCTCTTTCAGGTTACCCCGTATATTTATATATACATACATAAGTATATTCGTATGTATATATATACATATATATACATACATACAATTGTATACATACATACATTTAATTAAAACATGGATACATTTACATAGACATACACTCATATCCATACATACATACATACATACATATATATGTGTGTGTGTATGTATATCATATATATATATATTTTGTATATATGTATTTGAATATATATATATATATATATATATACATACATATACTTATGTATGTATATAGTACATATACATATGTATATATTTGTATGTATGTCTGTATAAAAGTATGTATCTATATGTATATATTGTGGTGATGAAATAATGTCGGAGGCGTATAGGAGTTTGATTCTTTAATTTGAAACATGAACAAAATACAACTAGAACATTCTGGATCACCGATTAGACCCAGTTTAACCACCACTAACCACCCCCAACCCTTAGTCCCCTGGGGTGAGAGACCACACCCCTTATGTATGCCACTATATATATATATATATATATATATATATATATATATATATATATATATATATATATAGATTCATAGCTCCAAATGTACAGATATACATTAATATTAATAAATATATATCAACATACAAACTTCAAATTATACATTCATACATATATATTTACATATGCATATACAGATATAAAATATGAAGAAATGAAATCATATATAAATATATATATATACATATACACATACAAATACAGTCACACATTATACATTTGTAGACATATATATGTATGTACATATATATAAATGTTTTCATATACATATACAAATACATATTTAAACGCCTACATACAAAGATACATATAGATACGGATATGCATACAAATAAAGACAAACATGCATTTACATACATATGTACATTAATCTATATATATGTATGCATAGACACATACTTGTTTATTTACATATATACATTCACAAGCATACATAAGTATACATATAAATACAAACAGATATATATATATAGATATAGATATACACACATGTATATATACATACCTATATATATAAATACATATATATATTCATACATTTACTTCTGTACGTATGTGTATACATGTAATTATATATATGTATGTATTTATGAAAATATATGTTTTAAAACATAATCATAGGTATGTAACTATGTATACATATATGTATACATTTATGCATATGCGCATTCATACATGCATATATATACATATATTGTATATATACATATATTAATGCATATATATACACAGAATATGTGTATATAGACAGAATACATTCATATGTAGGTACATACATACATGCATGAACACATATGTACATGCATATGTTCATATACATACATATATTTACATACATCCTTGTTTATATACAAACATACATACATAAATAAATACAAATACACACATCTGTGCAAGCAAATGCATGTATGTATATACAAAAATAAATATATATTCCTATATATATATATATGTGTGTATAAATATGTATCTTTATGTATAGATATACATTATTGTATCTTTATATATGCACATATATGTATGTGCACATACATTTATATGAATTGTGTATATATGTACATCGTGTATATATGTACATTTATAAATATGTATAAATACATTTTCATAAATTTATAAATGTATAGATGTATGTATACCTCCGTATGCATGTTAATCCATGTATATGTATGTATATTTAATAATTTACGAAACTATATGAATAAAAACCTAATCATAAATAAATACATATCTATACATATATGCATTCATTCATGCACATATATATGCATATGTATTTATTCATATACACAGAATATCTGTACATATATAAGAATTTATTCATATGAATATAAATGCATACATGCATGAATACATACATATGTACATGCATATGTTTATATACATACATACATACAAACATAAATACATACATATATCCTTGTTTATATACAAACATACATAGATATATATCATACATGCCACAATATACATACATCTATATAGACATATAGGCATAGAAATTCATACATGTAAACATATATACAAACATAAATATACATCACTATATATATATGTATATATAAAAATATGTATCTCTATATGTAAAAATATAGATATATATAAAAAAAAATTATATAAAATATATAATATAAATATTTATTTAAATATAATATAAAATATAATATATATATATGTTAAAATACATATTTTAAATATATATATTTTATTGTGCAATTTTCTATTATTATTTATTATATTATTATTTATTATTTATTTATTTATTTATTATTGTTATTTTTTCTTGTAACTCAGGCACAACAATTTCCTTCGGAATGAAGTTGTTATTATTCTTATATTATTGTATCTTTGTGTATGTACATATATGTATGCTTACATTCTTAAATATGTATTGTGTATGTATGCACATCAATGTACAAATATACATGTATGTATAAATATATATTTATAAATTTATAAATGTATAAAAGTATGTATTTATATACATGTATATGTATGGATTTATATGGATTTATAATTATTAATTATTCTATAATCTATGTATATAAAACATTATCATAAATATCTACATATGTATACATATATGCATTCATTCATGTATATGTACATATACATATATATTAATACATATATACCCACCAAATATATGTATATATACAAGAATAAATTCATATATATAACATACATACATACATACATACATACATGTACATACATATGTTTATATACATATACACATATTGATATATAAATACATGCAGTTGCATACATATATATATATCTAGAAACACACACAAATGTATATCTACTTACATGCAAACATAATTGCATAGAAATATACCTGTATGCATACATATACAAATATATATATACATATAAATATACAAATATGTCGATATGCATTAATACTTTGTCAACATATAAATATATATATATATATACATATATATACAATACATACAAACATGTATATATATAAATGTACAAGTGCATACATTCATACAAACCTTTAAAATTGCATATGAGGACATATACTGTACATACATCAATACATACAAACATACATGATTATATACATTTATAGCCTTCCACACTTATATCAATACTTACATAAAGATATGTATGCATAAACTCATTTGCATACACATACATACAAACCTACATAAGATAAGTATATATAAGTATCTAAAATTATACATACAGATATATTTACGAATATATACATGTACACATACATATACATATACATACATGCATATAAATATTTTGAAATAAAGTTGCATATAGATACATATACATATAAATATGAATACAGATATGCATGTATTTACAAATATATATATATATTTATAGAAACATGCATACATACATTAATATACATATATAGTTCACATTCATATCGTTACACAACTATACTTACATATATATACATACAAATGTACATACACAAATATATACACTCGTGTATATATTAATTTATATGCATAAAAAACATACATATAGATAAAAATATGCATACATTTATGCAGACAAGCATACATCTATACATATATATACACCTAGATAGACATACATGCATATACATCCATACTTCTTCCTATACTTAATACCTGTTAATATTAATACATGCATACATATAAACATAAATACATATTTATACATACAAAGCAATATGTCCATACATGCATATATATGTACAAACGTCCATATGTATGACTATATATACATATGTATGTTTATGTATATATATTCGTAAGTGCATATATGAATGGTTATAAATGTTTACATGTATGAATATATATCAGCTAATGTTTATATACATACATTTGTATGTATATATACATACATTTATACATGTATATTTATATTCATATGTTGTTTATTGATGTAAATTTGTGCATGTATATAGAAATACATATGTAGACAGATGTCCATGCATGCATAGATAAAGATATATACACATGTATATATATATATGTATATATGTGTATATATATATGTATATACAAACACACACACATATGTGTGTGTATATATATACACACAAATATATATACATTAATATGTATATATCCATACATGCTTACATATATATACAAACATACATATATAGGGCTATTTATGTATATATTTATGTTTGGACATATCTATGTGTGTATATATATATACATATATACATTTATATGTATATATATATACACATGTATATGTATATGTATGTATGTATACATACACACACATATGTATATATACCTACTACCATATTCATACATTTCTTTGTACATACAAATATATACAGAAATATATATATATATATACACACACGCACACACACATATATACTTTTATATATATATATAAACACATATGCATACGCATATATACATAAATATACATCAATATACATAAATACAAGCATATACATACATTCGTACATACATAAAAACATACGTATTCATATTTGCATATATACACCTACATATTAACATCCATCCATATGTATATCTACATACATATGTATACACATGTACACAAATATTATATATGTATATATTAACACATATACATACACATATAAACACACATTATATATACACATATATTTATGTTAAATATTTTTTACATTCCTTTTAGTTTCACTTATTGCTTATATATTTTCATATTTGTATATATATATATATATATATATATATACATATGGTTTTAGATATGTTTGTATATGTATACTTATATGTATATGTGTGTATATAATGAACTCGTCTGTGTACATGTTATCAGAAGACATTTATATTATGATCCGCTGCCGCCGTCCGCTCACCTGGCAGATTCATCTCTTGGCCACATTTCCATGGAAACGGGTTCACGCCGGGACGCCGATGGCCGGTCCGTCCTGGGAAGGGAGCGGTCGGGGATTACGGCTGCAAACAGCTAATTCCTGATCCGCAGCCTCAGAAGTCGTTCCCAGATTACGGACAACAATGGCCGCCGTCGCCAGGACGCTCAAAGGCCGGGATTATGTCGCCTTCATCCGAGGTCAAAGGTCATCCTGATCCGCTTTTCCAAAACCCGCGTCATCACGTGCACCACCGGCAGCCTCCACCAGGGGGCGTCTGGTTGTCCCCACCGGGGGGGGGGGGTTCTTCTTCAGGCTCATTTCATCCAGCTCCACCCAAAACTAGATCAGCTTGCCGTATTGAAAACGCCATGTGGGGTCACTGACATGGGAAGAGGCGGGGCTTAACAGAGTCACATGTCAATCACACCCGAGAAGCGACCTTTCACCGTTCAAGGGCGTCCAGAGAACCCAGGCAGGAGAACCTGGAGAACCTGGAGGACGCCTGAGGAGAACATGGTGCCTCCAGAGAACAGAGAACCCGCTGGTTGTCCACTCTATTTGATTAGCATGGTAGCGCGCTAGCAACAACTGCCTCAAAGCACGGAGGTTCCTGGTTCAGATCCCACTGGGCTCCAGGTTCTCCACCTGGCCTGTGAGGGTTACGACCTTCAGAGAGAAACGTCATCACACACACACACACACACACACACACACACACACCTGCTGTCACCTGACGTCTGGAAGCCCGCCTCCCTGGCCCTGGAAGCGGTGTGTGAAGTTGTTTACGCTCGCCGGCAGATGTTCCTCCAAACTGCGGGGGGTCGGAGGCGGAGCTTATTAGCACCTTAGCGAGGTGGCGCCGAACACAAGGTCATGTGGACGTCAGACGTCTCACTAGTTATTCTCAAATTTGTCTGTATTTATCGTCAAGGTTTAGAACTCCTCTTATTTTTATCTGCATTATTTTTCACTCTAATTATTAATTCATGAATATTTTTCTAGATATTTTTTAGAATGTTTAAAGAAGTTTTTTTTTATTTTAATCTATTCACCATTCAAATATCTAATATCATTATCAATTTTAATTTAAAAAATTACAATTTTATTTCAATGATGAATGTTATGATGAATGATGAATGTTATGAATGTAATTAGTACTGCAGTAGTCAATATGTTTGTGTATGTATTTAACATTTTTATATCTCTGTTTTAATCACTGTTTATTAAAAAATTTAACTTTTTGTGCATTTTATATACATAATAATAACGTAACATAATAATAGTATGATTATAGCAAGTGTTCACGGCATAACCGTGACATCACAATAATCACAATAGTGATCCATAACTGAGTGAATAATTATAATAATAATAATCAGTGGTTATGAATAAACAAAAAAAAATTAGTTTGTCATAATGACATATAGCATATATAAATATATAGTTAGCATGGATGATAATTAACATAAGCATGATAGTTTTCATTTTTTTACTATTCTAAAATAAAAAAATATGTTAAATAAGCTTTATATGAATAATGTAAAACACGAACACAAACTACTGAGAATTATTAATCACCAAATTATTGTAGAAATCATCAGTTTCACAGTAGATCAAAACATTTGCTGTAAAACAAAAAGGTTGAATAAATTAGGTGAATTAATGAAAGTAATAGAAATTAATGCATTTAATTTAACATTTTTAAAACATTTTCAAGCTTTTGAATAATGTCTTAATGCGTCCTAGGGATATTTAAAAAGCATTCTATCAGTTCAAAATATATATCTATATATTAAACACTATATTAAGTTTTTTGAACCTGTTTTCCAGGTGTTATTAGCTGGTTACTACCACACATACACACACACACACACACACACACACACACACACATACACACAGACACACACACACACACACAGACACACACACACACACCTCCATGAGGGAGGACGGGTCAGAGAAGAAAACCCAGCGAGATGTTGTGATTGTTTGAAGAGGTTTTCTTAAAGAGAGAATCACATGAATACAAAGATCTATCATGGAATACCAGTATCTTATATACCACACTGTAATACTCTGTGTACATGGAATATGTCGCCCCGCTGCCAGGAGAAAGAGAAAAGGAAAAAAAAAAGGAAAAGAATGTCCATTTCCTTCGACAAAGGGGAAGCGGAGGGGGAAGCGGGGGGGGAAGCAGGGGGGCGTCAGCCGTCGGCCTCCAGGAGAACTTATGCATTTCTGGTCAGGGACAGGAAGTGAGCAGAAATACAGAAAAATGAAACCTG
This sequence comes from Fistularia commersonii, assembly GCF_037954325.1. Classification (NCBI taxonomy): domain Eukaryota; kingdom Metazoa; phylum Chordata; class Actinopteri; order Syngnathiformes; family Fistulariidae; genus Fistularia; species Fistularia commersonii. The sequence goes on from NC_141310.1 coordinate 14,116,912, forward strand.
TGGATTTTTTGTTTGCTCAAGAGGGGATGGGGGGGGGCTGAGGGTTGCCATGGAGACACGCGAGACAGCCATCATCAGATTCCAGAGATTAGTGACTTGAAATGAATTCAGTAACATGTATTCATGGAGACGCCCCTGGTGGGCCTGTTCAATCTCCAATCAAATCAAAATGTCAGTTCAATAAATAAAAAAACAAAACAAATATAATTTAGAGAACCATAAATATTCGTTTCTTATATGAATATTTTTTCATTGTAAGTGGATTCAAAGATTTTGTCACGTTTAAAGGAGAATCTGCCCTAATAACCTGGATTAATACTAATTGAAGAATAATCTGGATTAATTTTAACGGACTCATAATCTGGATTAATATTAATGGACTAATAATGTGGATGAATCCTGAGTGGTTTTCAAATACGGAGCTGGAGTTTGGTTCTTTTCCACAGACGTGTCATAACAAGGTCATCATCACTAATATCAATATTTCTATTGTTGTTTTTTCATTTAAGACAAAGTCATGAAAAACAGCCGTTTGCAAATTTTTAGAATATTTTCAAAAAAATGCTCTTATTATTTACACCAAACTCAAGAAAGTGTTTCAGATTTAAAATTTTCAGTAAATTTATTATTGATAGCATTTATTCATGTACTTATTTTTTAAATTGAATTTTCAATTTAACAAATCTATAAGAAACATAAGAATACTTTATATAAAGGTCGTTTTTTTTCCATTTCCTTTATTAAATTTTTATCAATGCTTGTAAATCACCTCTCAAACTTTAACTGGTGCTTTTCTTTATTTAAGCATAAGAAATAACTCAATAAAATGTCAAACCTGAAAATCGCTTCATTTTAAAAACACATTTTAAGATTATTTCAATTGTCTTCATTCTGAATAACATTTTTCCAGGGATTAAATTTGGCAGAAATCAGAATTTCCAGTTCATTGTTTTTAAGATAATTATAAAATAATAATTATGACAATCTGAATTAATAATTCATCATTTTTTTCAGATTTATCAAGTATAATTTCTTCTAATTTTAATAAAACAATTTGATTTTATTAGGAAATTACATGGACCACTGTTCTGATTTGATCATTACTGATTATTGGTGAACGATTTCCAAAATCATCTTTAATGAACACCTGCAATCTGGAAACTCTTCTTAAAGTCGTTTACGTTCAAAGTCTCAGCGTTCACTTCCTGACGCCCCTCAGGTCGTACCTGAGCGCTCCGTGGCAGCAGGTGGCTTCAACGCGACCTCCACCTCCACCTCCATTTCCACCTCCATCCTATCTCCACCTCCACCTCCTCCGACATCCATGTCAGACGAACTCCCGGGGGAAGAAGGTTTGCTTGTTTCTTTCAAATCAAAGCAGAAAAGATGGAGAAGAGAAACCCGAGGACAGGAGAAGATGAGGAGAAGAGGAGGAGAAGATGAGGAGAAGATGAGGAGAAGATGAGGAGGAGGAAGAGGAGCGAGTCCAGCTGAGGGTGAAGAACTCAGGGGAGGAGGAAGAGGAGGAGGCGGGGCTTAACTCAAACCCGTCACCTGTCAATCACAGGGGATCAATTTTCGGAGTGTGTGTCAGACGGGCCCTTGACAGGCCCCGCCCACCGGGCTAGCGGCTAAGCTAAGCTAATCGCCCCCCCTGGTTCCCCCTGCATGGGAGGCAAATAATCACGATTTATGGTCGAGGCGGCTTCACACCACAAAGCCTTGAAACGACAGCCTGAGTGTGTGCGTGTGTGTGTGTGTGTGTGTGTGTGTGTGTGTGTGTGTGTGTGTGTGTGTGTGACGGGGTGGGGGGGTTGACATACTGACACCATAAAAGAAGCAAATGAACCAGAAAGCGAATAAAAGGGTTTCATCACCTCTTTGGAGAAATTTTCGACCCCCTTGCTCTGGAACGCCCCGTTAATGCCCCCCTGCCCCTCCATTGCCCCCCCCCCTTCCATTGCCCCCCCCACCCTTCCATTGCCCCCCCCCCCGCCCTCCTGCTCTTCCAGGTGTGAGATCCTTCAGCTGGTTTCCCCTTGACACCAGGATGAGATCAAACACCACGAGCTGAGATCAAATACCATTAAAAAAGCAAAATGTAAAAAAAAAAAATAAAGGTTAAGAAAAAGTGTAACATGAAGAATAATAGGATAAAAGATACGCAAATAAAATACAATAAAAATATAAATTAAAAGGTGATAAAATAAAATGGAAATAAAATAAATTGAGAAAAAATGAAATAAAATCACTCAATACAATAAGACAAAAGTGAAAGCAAAATATTTTAAAAAAGAAATGAAATCTAAAATATCCATAATATATAAAGGGAACAGTAAAATCAAAATAATAAATAATAAAAAACAAAATCCAATAAACATTTCAGAATAAAATGTCAACAAAATAAAAACAGGATGAAATAAGATCTGAAATAAAAATAAAAGGAAATTTCAACCGAACAAAACACAACGAAATCAAAGAAAATAAGTTAACATTATCGGAACACGTAGAACTTTACAATATTTACAACCTTTTTTTTTCCTTTTTTTTTTTCTTTTTCTTTTTTAAATTAAAATAGATTTGTCAGGCGGGTTCCTCCGGCGGAGAACGCCGTTCCCGGTCCGAGATGTTCCGTGATGTTCCCCGGAGGTCGGCCTCCCTCCCCGTCCTCCGGTCCCGTCGGAGCTCCTCCAGAACCGCAAAAGAAATAAATATCAAATATATGTCCTATTTCTTCAGGTGTCTGTGGAAGCAGAAGCAGCTTCCGTCCCTTCCAGACCTTCACCGTCCACCCGCCGCAGGTCGGAGTCGTGTTTCTCCGGGAAGGAGGACGGATGGAGAAGAACCGAGGTCCTCCGTCAAACTGTACACGTACGTGCACATCCGCGGCGCACGTACGTGTACGGTGAAAGCGCACGTACGTGTACTGCGGATGTCTCCTGGGGGCGTGTCCTCCGGTCCGCTCCGTCCTCCCGGTCCAAAGTGTTGCAGGCACTTGAAGTCCTTCCAAAGTTGCCGGTGTTGTGGTTCCTCCAGGCTGGTCCTGGTGCAGCCCCTTCCTGCTTCCTGCTTCCTGTTTCCTGCCTCCTACTTCCTGTTCCCTCCCTCGCTCCACTAGCCCAGGATGTCCAGGTAGACGGGCGTGGCTTTCCCCATGGCGAAGAGAACCTTCTGGATGTCCTTAATGTTCAGTCGCTGTTGGGGCTCCCTCTGCCAGCAGCCCAGCATGATGTCGTAGACCTCCTTGGGGCAGATCCGGGGCCTCTCCAGGACCCGACCCTGGGTTATGCACTCGATCACCTGCAAGGGGAACGGCAGGAAACCGAGGAGGTCAGGTTCTGCAAGAGGCCCAGAGTCACCGAGTGCACCAACTGGGTGATCTTGATCTGCTGCGAGGCCTTCACACAGCTTCAAGGCGAGGGGGGCGGAGCCAATCAGCTGAGAGGCGGAGCTTAAGCGGACCGGACGGCTGTCAATCATCCTTTCATTCACACCTACGGACGATGTCGTCTTCCATGAACCCGCAAACTGTTCTTTGGACTTAAGAGACAGAGGGTTGAGAGTACCCACATAGGAGAACATGGTGGGAAAGAACCTGATCAGATGTTCCCACACAACTACCAGTTTATCTTTAACACTAAGGAACACTGAGGAACAACAAGGGACATCTGAAGAACACTTAGAAACACTGGAGAATAATATTGATATCTGGAGAACATCAAGGATCACCACTGAGGAACACTAAGGATATCTGGAGAACATCAAGGACCTATGGAGAACACTAGGGAACAATGGAGAACACTAAGAAACACTGAAGAACAACAAGGAACACTGAAGAACACTATGGATATCTGGAGAACACTAAGGAACACTAAAGAATACTAAGGCTATCTGGAGAACAAGGACCACTTCAGAACATTGAAGGCCGATGAAGAACACTCAGGAATACTTGGTAACACTAGGGAACTCTAAAGATATCGAGAGAACATCAAGGACCACTGAGGAACACTAAGGATATCTGGAGAACACCAAGGACCACTGGAGAACATTAAGGAACGCAAGGGAACAATGGAGAACACTTGGGAAAACTAGGGAATGCTGAGGAACACTAAGGAACATGAAGGAATGCCTGGGAACACAAGAGAACACTGAGCCGTCTGTGGAGTTTCTGAGTCATTCAGGTCATGGTACAATCTTGTCGTAGCAACTGGACAACTGAAGAAATTCAAGACCAGTTGCCAGGACAATATTTCCACAAGTAGGGAGCACTGCGCTGAAGAACACGAAGAATACTTTACATTGCATTAAAGTACAATCATTTGCAGATGCTTTTATCCACAGCGACTTACAAGAAGTGCAATTCAGTCACCGAAGATCAGAAGTACCAGTAGTCGGTGGTCAAAAGCGTCCACTCGACCAAATCTCAGAACCACATGCAACATGTAACAATTACTAAGTAACACCTAGTAACACTGTTTGTCTTTTGGATCTTCTGGACCCGGAAGATCCACATGACTCCTGGAACCCCCATCTCCTCTGGGTGGAAGGAGGCGGGGCCACCTTGAGGGTCACCTGACTCACCCTTCATCGAGATAGCTTTTTGAGGGTCCGTGGTGCACCTCGTCATCCGAGCCCACTGGCACCACCACATAGACCAGGATGAACGCTCCCACGCCTGGCAGTGGTTACCTTTCAATCCCATGTTCCAGAGATGTTCTCCGGGTTCTTGGTTCTTACCTCGTTGTTCCCCAGCTGGAACCAAGGCTGCTTCCCGTAGGTGAAGATCTCCCACAGGATGACGCCGAAGCTCCAGACGTCGCTCTCCGTGGAGAACTTCCTGTAGATGATGCTCTCTGGGGGCATCCAGCGGACGGGCAGCATGGTGTGACCTCCGACCTGAGGGGGGGGAAAGGGGTCAGTGAGGGGGTCGCCTGCTAATCCGGCGAGCATCGGCGGCGCCTCCACCGGGGAACATCTGAAAGGCATGAAGGGAAGTTCTGTAGGTTCCACAGTGAACGGGGGTGTATAAATAGAACCTCCCCACTAATCCTGGGATTGATTTCAAAGCAGGGATTGAACGGCTGGAGAAGAACTCCTCCGTGGCCCCGGAGGACCACAGGACCTCTGAATGACACGGCGCTTCTTCTCAACAAAGGCTTCCTGCAGAACTCGCCACATTCATGAGGAAGAGGCGGGGAGGAGGTGCAGCTCTTCAACGTCTTCATCTGCAGCAGGACGGGAAGCCGAGCTGCGCCCGCCGGCGATCAATCAGTCCACGGGACGATCGGCCGTCGATCGTCTGACGCCCCGCCTCCATTAGCCGGCGCCATTTTACATTTGTTTAATTGAAAATCTATTTCACATCCATCCGTCCGTCCTGTCAGCCAAGCTCTTCATCATGGGGGCGGAGACCAATGCTACCGTGGGAGGGTGCTAATGGCTAAAAGCTATCAGCTGACAGCGCCGCGGTCATGTGACCTCTTTGTCCTGCAGCTCCTTCGGCTGCCTGGAGTCACTTGATTATTTGATGTTTTTCATGATTGGGGTTCTTTCTATCTTTCCTTCCTGCCAGAGGTCAAAGCCCCACTGAAACAAACTGGCCTAAGAGTTATTGTTACCGTCTCCATGAAGACAGGAATTAATAACACAATCCCTTTCATTCGTTCCTGAACTCCATCAGTGGTCTCCCCGATCCACAGGGAGCTCCTCCTCCAGTGGACTTCAGTGACCAGATCGACCGTGGTCGCCTGGAAGAGGTAGAGGGGTTTTCTTAGCCACTACCATCCCAGGAAAATGTCACCTGGAAGAGCCAGCAGTGCTCTAGGGGGGCAGTTACATTTGTATGGGTCCTGACAACTATCTGGAAACATACTCTACTTGTAGCCAACTAGCCAACCAACTAGCCCCACTGCACCACCCAGCAGCACTTAGCCCAATGTTCAATGTAGCCCCACAGCACCTCCTTTCTCCATAGCACCATGTAGCCCCACAGCACCATGAGGCCTCACAGCATCCCCTTACCCCACAGCATCACCTAGCTCCATAGCACTATGTAGTCCCATAGCACCATGTTGCCCCATAGCACCACGTAGTCCCATAGCACCATGTAGTCCCATAGCACCATGTAGTCCCATAGCATCATGTAGTCCCATAGCATCATGTAGCCCCATAGCACCATGTAGTCCCATAGCACCATGTAGTCCCATAGCACCATGTAGTCCCATAGCACCATGTAGTCCCATAGCATCATGTAGTCCCATAGCATCATGTAGCCCCACAGAACCTCCTTAACCCATTGCATCATGTTTCCCCACAGCACCACCTTGCCCCATAGCACCATGTTGTCCCATAGCATCATGTAGCCCCACAGCATCTCCTAACCCCACAGCACCATGTAGACCCCCAGCCTGGACCCGCCCTCCTCCCTCTGGTACATTTCAAGGTCCGTGGGCTGAATTACAGAAAAAACCATTTTGTCAGATTGCAGTTCTGAATAAAGTGTCTCCTTGCTTTCCAGGAAGCGTCACCGGAGAAGGAGCTCTTTGGAGTTATCTGTTGTTTGACTTCTTGGACCCTCCACTTTCATTTAATGGAGGTTAAAATGTTTGTTAACCCCTTCATAAACGGGCTGTTAAATAACCAATTTGCTAATTCCTGATTCCTGTTTTATGTGAAAATATGAGAAGAATCAAGCAGAGCCGGTGGACTGAAGGTGAACCCTGAGACACCAGGCCTTCACAGGGACCTCTGCGTAATTACTATCTTATTACATAATCACTGAAGACATTCACAGTTTGAAGAGGAAGACTGACAAATACACACACACACACACACACACACACACACACACACACACACACACACACACCTCCTAATATACGTTTGTATTTGTATGGATTCATTTTAATGTAATGAATTCATTTTCACATCTCAACTGAGGAAAATGCATTTGTAACACACACACACATATATACATATATCTGTATATGTGTGTGAGTGTGTGTGTGTGTGTGTGTGTATGTGTGTTCTCTCTGCACACCGCTGCTATGGAGAAGCTCTCAGCAAGAAGGAAAGTTTCCAGGGCTCCGTCAATCGTCAATATTTCTGCATGCAGGCAGCAAGCACACACACACACACACACACACACACACACACACACACACACACACACACACACACACACACACACACACACACAGGGTTATTTTAAAATATAATATATACAAATCAATTCTCTAGTTTCTGGCTAATCCAATGTACATGTTTGGGAGAGCCCCCCCTCCTCCCCACACACAGCTACAGGATGTGTATGCATATGTGTGTGTGTGTGTGTGTGTGTGTGTGTGTGTGTGTGCAGCCAGAGTGTATAAAGCAGTTCTATAAATTATTCAGGAGGCTAAACTTCCTGCGTCTGGGAGGTGGGAGGCCACACATCGTGGGATAAGTTCCCTCAAGATACAAACACACACACACACACACACACACACACACACACACACACACAAATGCCCGTCGGCAGCAGGCAGACAGATTGGTGACACTCTTCATTCCTGTTTTTGTTTTTTCTTCTAATTTGTATTGAGTCAGCGGTGTTCATGCACACGTACACACACACAAACACGCACAAACACACACACACACACACATACACACACACACACACACACACACACACACACACACACAAGCTAATCTTACAGCAAGTTTAAAACCCACTGGAGAGTAAAGAGAATATACAGAAAATGCTAAAATGAAGCCCCAGGAATTCTGAGTGAATGAATTAATGAATGAATAAATGAATGAATGAAAATCCCTCCAGGGATTCCACTTGTCAATATAATTATTGATTTTGTCATTGTTGTCACTATTATTGTAGATTCAGTCAATGTAGTTGTGGTTATACAAGAAGCAGTAGCGACCAATACCTGCTGGCAGCGGCACGAAGGAGAAGTAAAACAAAAAGAAATACATGATAATAATTATGATAATAATAATAATGATAATAATAATAATGACAATAATAATTCTCCCCAAAGGGAATAACCAAAAGGAAAATATTAATAATGATAATAAAGAAACTGCATTAGAACAGTAACAGACCCTGAACCATTTTTAAATTACATTTACTTCTGTGTTTTTTAGTCTGAAACACAGATGTCCTGCTGTGATAACTAATCTCAACACACGCACACACACACACACACACACACACACACACACACACACACAGACCCTCACCTAAAATACTTGTGTTTCCTAACAAACCGACAGATGGAGGATGAGGTGAGCGCCAAAGGCATTGCGTTGAAAACTCCCCATGAAGTTTGTTGTTGCGGTGTGTGTGTGTGTGCGCGCCCCTCCCGCCTCTGTCACGCTGAGCGCCACGTGCACCTCCAGCGCCGTGCACAGCCCGGCTGAGAAAGACAAGGTGGACCCGCGGCGGCCGTCACCCCTCAAATATCTCAGCGTGAAGCCGAAACGAAGCGGCGGCGGCGGCTAATCGTCTTAGGATGGTGGCGGGGACACGAATCAGAAGCTCGGGAAACAAAACCTCGGGGGGCTCGGCTCCCATAAACCCCCCCCCGGGGGGGGCTTGGGCTAACAACGGCCACCGGCACAGAAACGTAAACAAAGAGAGGAGGGAAGCGGTGGAAGCCACGCTCTCCTGCCAACAGGCCTGATGCGCTAAAGCTAAGGATGCTAAAATCTGTCTTTCGGCGAAAAGCTACTAAAATGATCAAGTTTTTAATACCTTCTTTTAAATGTGTAAACTCCCAGCAGCCTTTCCCCTCACTCAGGCTGCAGCTAGCTTTAGCACGCTAGCTAGCACGAGTGCATTAAGCTAAGGCACTGGCCTTACAAAGATAATACTAATGTTAGAACGTTAGCTATGCTTTCTTAGCGTGCCGCTAAATCCTCCGAGCCGTCTTTCCCGCCTGCACAATCTCATTTCCCTCCGCCGCCGCCGTCTCGCCGGGATCAGATGGAGATTTGAGGGTTCCCCGACTGCGAGCGCAGCGGCGGCTCCGTCAGGCAGCGACCTTCTGGATTCACCGCCGGCGGCCTGAGGTTCCTCTGCAGGACGCGACCCTGGGGCCGCATCCCGCCGTTTCACCGCTCATCCCTTTCATTCATTGGTCAGCCTGCAAACGGAACCCGGAGCTCTGCGGCCAATCGGGCGGCTGGAGGAGAGAGGCGGGGCTCCACCGGTCAGCTGTCAATCACAGGACCACATGTAGAGACATCAACCTCCACCAGGAGCAGAACCCAGAAGCCTCCTGGCAGGAGTGACAGCCGTCACCATCTATTTCCTGGGATTCAATTTGTTTTCATCAATTATTGTGTTTATCCAAGGACTTCTAGTGAGATGTTTGAGAAGATCTATGGACTCAGTGAGAGGACATGGAGCTAGTAGGTGTGAGAGAGGAGGATGCAGAGAGCAAGTGAGATGGTTGGATGGTGAGATGGATAGACGATTGATGGTTAGATGGTTGATAGTTAGATGGTTGGATGGAGAAGATGGATTTGCTGTGGAGACCCTGAAGTAAAAGCCCAAAGGAAAAGAAGAAGACTTCTATTTATACTTCTCTTATTTCTTTTTTTTCATATTGTATTGATATTTCTTTATAAATATTTTATAATTATATATATATATATATAATTATAGTATGTATATGTGTGTTTATATATGAACATACACAAAAGAAAAAAGGATTCATTGCATGTATATATATTCTTATTTATATACATATGCGTGTATGTGTGTGTGTGTGTGTGTGTGTGTGAGTGAGTGTGTGTGTGACAACACACATTATATTGAATGTATACATATAAAATTCTGCACATAAGGTTCTTTGCTTTCTGAATGTAGTATTTTCCCTGTGAAGGTTATTATGGTCTGGCGGGGCTTCACTCCTTCTCTATATGTATGAATCATGGAGGTCATCATCCAGAACATGGCCTGAACAAGACCAGCAGATCCTGGAAACATCCCATAATAGCCGTTTCAACTCGGATACAATCTGAGGACTGGCGTACGTTTCTACGGCAACCGAGCTGGACGGCCCAGGGGCCGGTTCTCCACGGTCCCCCTGCCAACCTCCAGCTTTGGGTTCCATCCCCAGCGCTCGCTAGCTGACGGGCGGCGGCGGCGGCGGCGGCGGCGGCGTGCTCTCACCCTGTAGTAGTCGCTGCTGTAGATGTCCCTGGACATGCCGAAGTCTCCGATCTTCACCAGGAGGCCGTTGCCCACCAGGCAGTTGCGGGTGGCCAGGTCTCTGTGGACGAAGTGCTGCGAGGACAGGTAGACCATCCCCGAGGAGATCTGCGTGGCGATGTGCAGCATCTGGGACAGACCCAGCTCGCCGTTGGACTGCAGCGGCTGGCCGTCCACCAGGATCATGGCGTCCGGCCCGTGGGCTCTGCGGGAGAGAACGCCGCCGTTAGCGGAACACCGTTAGCAGGACGCTGCTAGCGGAACACCACAAGCAGAACACCGTTAGCGGGACGCTGCGAGCAGGATGCCGTCACAGAACACCAAGAAGGTTACAGGTGTCTCTGGCGCGAGCAACCTGGAGCTCTAGCATGTTCTTCGTGGCCCAGGAGGACCATGTGACCTCCAAGTACAGCCGACCTCTCTTAGCATCAGCAGACATACCGACACCTCCAACCCTTTCACCCTCATTCATACCTACAGTCTTCAGCAGACTGGTTTTGGGCTGTGGGAGCAGAAGACGGAGAGCCTGGAGAACCCAGGTAGGAGAACATGGAGAACCCAACCTCCATCAGAAAAAGGAACCTTCATCAGCTTTCTGACTTTTTGGACTTTAATTGTTTGAATATTAAAATGTCTCAATGTGTTTGGCACACTAAAGAGTCTTGTTGAGAACATTAAGACTCCAGAAGGTTCTCCTTTCCTTCCTCCTCTGCAGCAAAATCTCTCGTCGGACACCACCGGTTTTCATCACCGGACATCACCAGAGTTTTCCCCTTGACACTGATAGCCCCGCCCCCTGCGTCAGGCCCCGCCCCCTGCGCCAGGCCCCGCCCCCTGTGTCAGGCCCCGCCCCCACCCTCCATCCTGGTTTCATCCTTCCAGTGTCTCCTTGTTCCTCCCAGGAGGTCAATAAAAACACCCCTCCATTTTTTCTGCCACAGAAACCTCAATTAATGTCTTCATCTACATCCTGGCTTCATCCACATGACCTGCTCCGCCTCCACACACACACACACACACACACACACACACATACACACACACACACACACACATCCTTTCCAGGTGATCAGGACTAATGAGAGCAGCGGGGGGGGTGACAGGCTCCGCCTCCAGCCCCTCCCCATCCGCCACATGGTTTCACTTTCCCGGTCACATGTCCTCCACCAGCCGCCCCTGAGGACCAATCACAGCCCTGAAGAGCCACCAGGAGCTTCTGGAACATTGAGGGGGGGGGGGGCTTTCACACACAAATACATCCACTCATTCATTCATTAGGAGCTCAGCTTTCATTCATTCACTCATTCATTCATTATCAGGGTAAAAAAATACATTCATTCATTCATTCATTCTTTCATTCATTCACTGGGACCAGATATACATTCATTTGTTAGGAGACCTAATGTCATACACTCATTCATTCATTCCAGGGAAGAAGAAATACATTCATTCATTCATTCATTAGGATGCAGAATGACTTTCACTCATTCATTCAGAAGGACAATTTAATTCATTCATTCATGACCTGGGAAACAGAAATTCATTCATTCGCAGACCAACTTTCATTCATTCATTTGTTGACTGAGACCAGAAAGATATTCATTCATTCATTCATTCATTCATAAGGACACCAACTTTCATTCATTCTTCCATTGGGACGAAAACATTCATCCATTCATTCATTCGACCCAGTTTCATTCACTGGGACACAGAAGTGTGTGAGCTCATTCATCCGTCCATTCATCTATTCATTCAGTGAGAAACAATTTATTCAAAAGCAAAACAAGATGTGAAATTGCCAGAAAACAAAATATAGGTCGCTCTGTGTGTGTGTGTGTTTGTGTGTGTGTGTTTGTGCGTGTGTGTGTGTGTGTGTGTGCACTTTATAGAGTGTGCATGTCTGAATTCTCTATGTGAGTGGGGCTGATGTGATAGTACGGTTCAACCTTCAGACACACACACACACACACACACACACACACACACACTCACACACACACTCAGGCCTCATCAGTTAAATGTGACCAAAAGGACCAGCGGACCGAAATCAGGCGCCGTCTTGCAGCGTGCATGAAAGAATTTCATCACTCGCGACATTACCTTTCATTTCAGGAATGATTTCCCAACAGAAAGTCATTCTCTCTCTCTCTCACACACACACACACACACACACACACACACACACACACACACACTGACACTCACAAAGTCACAATCACAATCACACAACTGTAACGCGTCATCTTCTTAACTATTACTCAGACTTCAAAAAGATAGGCCTTGCACACACACACACACACACACACACACACACACACACACACACACACACATATGCTATATAAAAGGCCTTTTCACACACAATTGTAACGGGCCATCTTCAAACTTCAAAAAGACAGACCAAACACCCGAACACACACACACACACACATGCACGCACACACACACACACACACATACACACACACACACACACACACACATACACACACTCACACACACACACACACACATACACACACTCACACACACACACACACACCCTGCTGTCAGCCCACTTGAAGTAGAAGCGGCCTCTGTGCCCTCCAGCTGCCTTATATTCCCTTGTTGCCACGTTCCTAAAGATGGAAGTGGAACCCTGGGAGATCCAAAGCTGGTCTCCAGGGTTCTCCAGGGTTCTCCTGCCCCCCCCCCCATACACACACACACACACACACACACACACACACACACTGACCTGAGGAACTTGTTGAGGTCCCCGTGCTTCATGTACTCAAAGACCATGATGAGGGGGTCTCCGTCCACACACACGCCGTAGAACTTGACGATGTGGTCGTGCTGCAGGTTGGTCAGAAGCTCCGCCTCCCGCTGGAAGTCCTTCCTGGCTGACAGGTTGGGGTCCTTCAGGGTCTGGAAGGCGGGGGGGGTTAGAAGGCGGCTCCTTGCTTATATTCTTGTGAGCGTCCCTCCGCAGAAGGTCTGCTCATCGGCAGCTCTGGACGTTCGTCTTTCAACCACTTCCTGTCGGCGTTTGTGATTTTGACATTTTCCGAAAAATATGAGAAAAGTAAAACCGATAAAATCCACGAGGTTGCTTATTATTCTAATTCTTATTACGATGGAAAATAGGACATCCGTGGGGTTTAATGGGAGGAAAGATGAAGTGTCTCCACCTTTCATCAGCGGGAGAACAAAGTGAGGAGGCCTCGCCGCCGCCGCCGCCATGGCGACAAAGACCTTGGAGGGGGGTAAAGCTCTGGAACGGGCAAAACGTCCATAAAGTTCTATCACCAAATCAAAGTGTCTCTTAAGGAGCCGAGTTCTGGGCGCTCCTCCAAGACAACACCTGCCAGCGCCTCCGCGCCGTAAACTGGCCCCCCCGCCGCCGTCCCGCCGACCTCTGAGCGCGCTCAGAGACGTTTCAATCTCGGCGGCGGCGGCGGAGACACGGCGGGTTTATATTTCATAAATAAAGCCGGGAGAGGGTGGGTAAATGTAGTAACATTAGCGGGGAGATAACGGGCGCCGCCGCGGGTCATAACTCCGCCCGTCAAGGTCCGCGCGCCGCCACGCTTTTCTTCTGACGCTAATTTTACTGCCGTTTGCTGAGTCTGCAAACCTCCAGACCCCCCCGCGCAGGCGCAGTGGTACGACCCGCCCGGGAAGCTGCCGGCACGCCGTCACCCTCGACCCGCACGGGAAACTCACTCCGGCTGCTTTTGCCGCTCAGAAAGTTTCACAGCATCGACGTCGGGGAGCTCAACACAAAACTGATGTATGTAGAAATAGTGTGTGTATGTATGTGTTTATTTGCACACACACACACACACACACGTATAAATATACGAGCATCTCCTCCTGCTAAAAGCCCGGCGTGCTCAGCTCCATCCTGGTATTTTTAGATGTGGCTGAAGATGTACAGGCGGGGATGAAGAAGGGATGTCCTGAAGAGGTGAGGAAGGATGAAGGGATGAAGACGGGGTGCACCAGCTCCGTGGCACCTCGCAAAAATCTCACCGAGCACTTTATATTTTGCTGCGTTGCTGAATTTTTCAACGTGCACTTTGAGGGGCGGCGGTGGCGTCCGGCCCGCCCTCTGCCCCCCCCTCCGTTCCACCGCCATGCTTTTTTTTTTTTTTTTTTATCACCAATTGCGTGCAGAATAAATAATGGATTGGAGGCGAGGCTCTGAAACCCCACGCCATCCTGGTGGCCTGAACCTCCCCGAGGACGTTTACGGAGGAACGAACTTCTCAAGACGGGTCACACGGCACCCGCCGCCTGGCTCTGATTGGACGGGGAAGCCTGTGTTCGGCTCTGGCGTCGGCCCGCTGCGATGGCGGCGGAGGGGCTCTCCAAGGAAACGCCCACACGTGGACGGATCGCCGACGATACCTGCGTTATTAGCTCGATGCTATCGTTGTTGCGGAACAAGCTAACGCCACAGATAGCGGCGGCTCCGTGCCGATTGGTTGTTTTCTCGCCTGTACAAACACTGTGAAACTACAACTGTGGACGGTTCACGAATGCTAACGGTAGCTAACTTTTGCATTTGAAAACCCAAGAACAATCGTGCGGCTCGGCCTCTCGGCTGCGTGAAGGTGTTTCTCGTCTTTTCCGCGATGGCGACCACGTTAAGGAGAGCGACGGAGGACCAGGTGAGGCGGGATCCGCGATGGACTGGACTCAAGTTCCAGTTCAGTTCCCGACTATCCTGGTGTCCCGTTGTCACGGCGACATGGCGGAGACCGCGCCTACCTTGACGGCCACCAGCATCTTGTCCTTGGTGGGGCTGAGGTTGTAGCACTCGGCCAGGAAGACCTTCCCGAAGGCGCCCTCGCCCAGCTCCCTCTTCAGGATGATGTCCCTCCGCTTGATGTGCTGGACCACTGAGGAGGAGGAGGGACGGACAGAAGGACGTCAGCGACCGTCCAGGACCCGCCGTCTGCAGAGAACCCGGGGCCGGAGGACCACAGAGTCGGGCCACTCTGGTGGACTTCCTGTTTGGTGACGCACGTTCACGCCGTTCTACCGGGGAACGCCGAGAACGTCGCCGCAGACCCAGAGCGGCAGTCCACGACGCAGACCGGGACCAGGGAAGAGGACCGGATAGAGTCTGAGGAGGAGGAGGTCCAACCGCCTCCATGACGGCAAAGAAACCAAGGACCAACAGACGTCAGCGTTAACTTTAACACCTTGGTCGCTTCATGCTAATGCAATACTTGCTATTAGCTTAGCCGCCAGCCACAGAACGAGAACGCGACAAGCGTCCTGGAGAACGAGGCGTTCACCGAAACCCGGGAATTCCCCGTTTTGTTTTCCTCGTTCGAGCAACTGTCTCTCTTTTCTCTCTCCGTCCGTTTATTTGTTGTCTTTCCTTTCCTGACCCGTGTCCTCGGGGGGGCGCTGGGCAAACACGGCAGCACAAATGTCAACCATAACTCAAATGTCACGTCGCAGGTCCTCCTGCTTCGCCGTCCACACACACCTTCGTCCTCCTGAGGTCGAAGACACACCTCTGGTCGGACCGGGGGGGCAATAAAGACAGATTTAGCGCTGTCGTGGAGTGAGGGGCCCACGGGGGGGGAATTGATTCGCCCGACAAACATCGGCTGCCTCCGGCGGAGGCCGTCCCGCTCCCAATAACAAGAGCGCTTCGGATTGGTCGGCGGCTCTGAGCGTCGCCATGACGACCGCCGCCATCCCCGATCCGCAGCGGCCGTTTTCGGTTCGGCGCTCGGGTCCCGCGAGGACCGCCTCACCCGGGGGGGCGACTTTAACGAAACAACCTCCGGCCCGTTCGTCATTTTCTCATTAATTATCTCGTTAATTAAAGCGTGGAGTCTGACGGTGCGTTCACTGACCGTGGGATGTCGGAGCGCTGAGTCATCGGGTGACAGGTTTACATCGTAAACACGTATCGCCATTTCTGGGTGGGCGGACGGGAAGGCGGGGGGTCCTAAAGTGTCTGAAGCAGAAATAAAGCCAAGGACGGCGATGAACCTGTCCGGCTGAGGAACGCCTGTTTGTCCTCCAGCGGGAGCTTTACGAGAACAGGACCGTAAAAGAGAAAAGTTCTCCGAGGAGGGACATAAAAAGTCCCAGGTTCCTGCACCAGGTCCCCAACCAGCTTGCTGACCTCTGACCTCTGACCTCTGACACCCTCTGGCTCAAACAGCAACTAGTTCCAGAGCAAACCGCTTGGTGTTTCATCTCTTCTGTCTCTGAGGAGGTCTGAGGAGGCCTGAGGAGGTCTGAGGAGGTCTGAGGAAGTCTGAGGAGGCCTGAGGAGGTCTGAGGAGGTCTGAGGAGGTCTGAGGAGGTCTGAGGACATCTTCCTGGACGTCTCACCGACCCTCCCGGTACCTGCAGATCAACCCTGCCGGACCGGCCGGAGGAACTCCTCCGACTCCTGCTCCACAACCCATTAAATATGGAGATGATTCCTTAATACTTAAGGGGGCTGAGAGCCAATCAAAGCTGCCATTGAGGTGAGGGGCGGGGCTTACCCCGGACAGGTCACCTGTCAATCACAGAGACGCCCGACTTGGACGGAACCCAGGCGGGAGAACATGGAGAACATCTCTGCAACATGAGGAGGACGATGCGACTGCGAGCGTTGGTGCTCTCAGTGGACCATCGGTGGCCTGCAGGCTCGGAGGCGGCGGGTAAAAGAAGAACTTAATACTTAATTAAAATAAATTCACTGTCCCAGTTTTGGATAAAACTCAGGAATCGAGTCTCTTTTGATGATAAATGTTGTGTTGGATCTTCTCCGGGCCCGTGCTTCTCCTCCCGCTGGAGATGAAGCTTCCGGATCCTGAAGAACGCCGTTCCTTTTGTGTTTCAAAGCCAAACGTTCATCACGTCCTGCTGGTGCCCCCCCGCTCCTCCGAGCCTCTCCGGATCATCACCTTCAGCCATCTGGACCTCGGCTGATCAATAGGAGCACCGGCCGCTCTTCATCGGTTTGCAGGAGGACCAGAACCCAGGTGAGGAGAGGCTGCCAGCAGGACGCAGGAGGACAGAGGAGAACCTCAACAACGTCTGGAGAACATCTGAGGGGGAACCAAAGTCCGAGGAGCCTCGACTCCTTTCTCTTCTCTGCTTCTTCTTCTTCTTCCTCTTTGTCGTTTCATTCGCTGACATTTAACCAATAAAACAAGTCATGAGAACCTGCAGGCCGATCGGCCCGCGACCGCCGAAGCCTGCGGTCGAGCTAGCCGTGACACACACCACAGGACTCGTGCTGCTATGCTAGCAATGGGAAGCATCGCCGTCACTGGATCACATTCGACCGCACACACACACACACACACACACACACACACACAAACGCACTCACGCAAGTTGCTAACCAGGTTATCAGCAGCACCTAACGACGCTAACGACGGGATGGAGGCCGTTAACGAGACGGACCGCCCTGGACCGGGCCGTCAGAGCTGAAGACAACGCTAACCGTCAGACAGTGATGAAACAGAAATGCTAACAATGTGGCTAACAGTGTTATTAAACACATAGCTGTTACTACTGGTGAGACAGACATGCTAACAACGGATCAAAAAGCAATGAGACAGATGTGCCAACAATGAGACAGACATGCTAACGATGAGACAGAGATGCTAACGGTGAGACAGACATGCTAACAATGTTACAGACATGCTAACAATGAGACAGACATGCTAACAATGAGACAGACGTGCTAAGGATGAGACAGACATGCTAACGATGAGACAGACATGCTAAGGATGAGACAGACATGCTAACAATGAGACAGACATGCTAACAATGAGACAGACATGCTAACAATGAGACAGACATGCTAACGATGAGACAGACATGCTAAGGATGAGACAGACATGCTAACAATGAGACAGACATGCTAACGATGAGACAGACGTGCTAACAATGAAACAGACATGCTAACAACGGATCAAAAAGCAATAAGACAGACGTGCTAACGATGAGACAGACGTGCTAGCAATGAGACAGACATGCTAACAATGAGACAGACGTGCTAACGATGAGACAGACGTGCTAACAATGAGACAGACATGCTAACAATGAGACAGACGTGCTAACTATGAGACCGACTCGCTAACGGTGAGACAGACGTGCTAACAATGATGCAAACATTGCTACTAATGAGACACAAATTAGTAACAGTGCCAATAATTGAAGACTAATGTCTAAAGCCAAACATTGTTGAAGTCAGTGATTCATGAATATCCGTGCTGTCCAGGTTTCAGCCCCTCCTTGCTTCTAATCTCCAGACCATCTCAGACCATCTCCTCCATAACGTGGGATTAAAACCCCTAATCCTCCGAGACGCCTGTCAGCGGTTCTTCACCCGACTCCGGCCTCAATTTGACCAGAACCATAACAAGAGTTATCAACACAACCCTGAGCCACACTGTGTGTGTGTGGTGTGTGTGCGTGTGTGTGTGTGTGTGCGTGTGTGTGTGTGTGTGTTAGTGTGTGTGTGTGTGTGTGAGAGAGAGAGAGAGATGACAGATTAGTGCAACAGAAAAGTTGCTACTGAACTTTTCTGTTTGCATCTGCAGCCGGTCCAGCCTGCCACGCCATGAGGGGCGGGGCTTAGCCCGGACCGCTCAGCTGTCAATCATCCTGAGATTTCACCCTCTCATTTGCATCTGCAGACAATCTAGGATCTTCAAGGAACCTGTGACTGCTTTTGGACCGAAGATACAGAGCAGAAGGCAGAGGAACCCGGAGAACCATCACAGTGTTTCTGACTGATTCGTACTTTCGTTTTAAAAACACATTCAAACATGGCTCGATGGATCCCTTCTGTAATGATATATAAAATATAATGATGCAAAGCGAGTGTTTTTTGCAACACACAGCGCCGTGTTATCCAGGACGTGAAGATGAGCAACATGTCGCCTGAAAACTGGACAAAACTAACCAAGAACCGCATCAAACTGGTCTAAAAGTGGCCTGAAAAAGTGGCAGCCTTGAAGAAGAATAAAGATCATGTTTCTTAAATTTGGTCATGAAATGTGACGCCGCTCAGGCTCTCTATAAATAGAGGTGTGTATCTATATCACTTTCATCGAGGCGGACGGATTATTTAATCCCCCGGGGTCGTGGCTCTTAATCCCGGCTGGATTATTGTCATTTTTCCCGCACTTGTTTTGGGCTCTTTGTCGCTGCTAAAATAAGAAGTCGTCAAAGCACTTCTTTGAACGGCGCCGCCCGCCGATGCATGTCGGCGCCGTCTCCCGGGCGCCGGGGCTGATGGGATTATTCGGGGGAATCTTCACGCGGTTTATAGCGGGATCTGGATCCGGTTTCCGGTGGGGATTACACCGACACGGCTCCGTCACAGCCGCAGCCGGAATCACCCCGACTCCTCGCTTCACCCTGTCACGCGGGCCGTTCCGTCCCGCCGCCGGCCTGACGGGCGCCGCCGCCGCCGCCGCCGCCGCCGCTGCCGCCATGGTGTGCCGAGCTGCCAAACGAGCGACTTGTCGGCGTCGATGCGGGAGGCTTTTTAATCCTCGCCATAAAAAAAGGAAAAAAAAGAACACCTCGCTGTAATTACAAGCCTATTACAGTGAAAGCGGGTTCGAACCCACGCCCGCCGGTTTAATGGCTGACGGCGGCGAGCCGTCAGGCGGCGTCCTGCGGGGACCACATTAAGATGCGATTAAAGCTCCGATCGGAGCGGCGAGACGCGGTCACGTGCCGGGAGACGGCGAATCACGGATCTGCCGTCGCCCGGAGGAAGCGGACGCTTCAGAGCCTCCGTCCGCACGAGCACGCCGTGATCCAGCCCTCCGGCTGGGAGGGAAGAGAAGGCGTGGCGGCGTCACGGCGGGAAGGAGCAGGCGGCCATTTCCTGTTTCCAACATGGCGGCAACAGGTGTCGGCTGACCACGACTCAGACTTCAGCTGATCTGGAGGGAAAGAGTCCGACCAGCCAAGAAACGGACTCTTGGTCGTGTTTGGGAAGCGGTCGGGCGTTTTGGGGGAATCTGGCTGAATCTGAAGCATATCTGGGTGGTTGGAGTGATGCTTGGGGGTCTGAATGTTTGGGGGTCTGAATGTTTGGGGGTGTGTGAATGTTTGGGGTGTGTGAATGTTTGGGGGTCTGAATGTTTGGGGGTCTGAATGTTTGGGGGTCTGAATGTTTGGGGGTGTGTGAATGTTTGGGGTGTGTGAATGTTTGGGGGTCTGAATGTTTGGGGGTCTGAATGTTTGGGGGTCTGAATGTTTGGGGTGTGTGAATGTTTGGGTGTGTGAATGTTTGGGGGTCTGAATGTTTGGGGGTCTGAATGTTTGGGGGTGTATGAATGTTTGGGGGTGTGTGAATGTTTGGGGTGTGTGAATGTTTGGGGTGTGTGAATGTTTGGGGGTGTCTGAGCACCCTTGAGCCTGAGTGTCGCTCCACCGGGTCAAAGGCTCTGGTCATGTGACCTGCATGTCGGCCGTTAGACTCCGACCACGACCCCGTTTCCGTACGTCTGCGTGCTCATTCAAAGCCTTCTCCGTACTTCTTCTGTTTTTCCCTTCATGGTCTCCATGTTGAATCCACCTTCTCCATCTCACCCTCTTCTCCAGATCCTCCTCCTTCACACCAACTACCCTCATATCTTCTCTCATGATGTCCATCCATCTACTCTCTGGTCTTCATCTAGACCTCCAATATATTCAATCTCCCTCCTCTGTCCATGACCCAACCATCTCTGACCTTCTCTCCAGAACATCTACCATGTGTCGTCCCTCTGATGGACTCATTCCTGATCCTCCCCATCCTGGTCACTCCCAAGGAGAACCTCCACATCTTCGTCTCTGCCACCTCCAGCTCTGCCTCCTGTCTCTGGGTCCTTGTCCATGTTTGTAGACCATCTCACCAGTGTCTCCTCCATCTGTCCTTTCCAAGCTGCGTCCTTCTCAGCTGCTGACACACTTGTTCTCGCTGAGCAGGTCCTCCTGACAGACACCAGGTACCTGTTTGTGTTTCTAATCCCGTGCAGCTCCGCTTGACCAGGGAGTGTTTGTGACCCTGTGTGTGTGTGTGCGTGTGTGTGTGTGTGTGTGCGCGCGCGTGTGTGTGTGTGTGTGTGTGTGTGTGTGTGTGTGTGTGTGTGTGTGTGTGTGCCACCCCTGGCGGCGGCCGATTCCCGCGGATAAGAAGCTTTCAAGTAAATGAATGAATACATTATGGATCGTCCGGCGACCATCAATAAGCTGTTTCTCCCCGGCGACACGAAGCTGCAGAGAAATCCTGCCTGACCAGCGGCAGGAGGACCAGCGCAGAAGATGGATAGAAATAAGCCGCCGTTCAGGAAGAAGCAGGGGATCATTGGCGTCACACACACACACACACACACACCTACACATGTTCTGTTTATATAGGATACACACATTTCCTGTGTGTGTGTGTGTCCTCTGCATTGATATTCAGCGTGCTGATCAGCAGAGGCCGTTTTGTTTCCTGAGCCGCCGGCAGGAAGCGCCGCAACCTTGTTGTGGCTTCTTGGCGTCTTTGTTTCAGAGCGTGGCGGGGGGGGGGGGGGGGGGGGGGGGGCGGCGAGGGGGGGCAGGCGGGAGCGTTTCATTTGCGGCGGCCGTCATTAATTCATCAGCTCGCCGTCGGATCTCATCAACTATTCATGCCGTTCATAAAACATGAGCGCGCT
Source organism: Fistularia commersonii (assembly GCF_037954325.1). Taxonomy (NCBI): domain Eukaryota; kingdom Metazoa; phylum Chordata; class Actinopteri; order Syngnathiformes; family Fistulariidae; genus Fistularia; species Fistularia commersonii. The sequence continues at coordinate 14,138,797 of NC_141310.1, forward strand.
CAGTTATTCATCAACCCTAAATGGGATTTCCTTCCCTCTCATTGGCCGGTCAACGAGCCTGACCGACGGCCATTTTGAGCGGCGGCCAAGACGTAAACGAGGCACATCGGGGAGGAGGGGGGGGGGCTTTGGCCAGGAGCCTCTCCTGATGGGCGCCGGGTCTGATCCGCATCTGAAAGGACGGACCGAACCAAAGCACGGGGAGGGGGGGAGCCACAGATGGACAAGACCAACTTGAAGGGACCTCAGATGATCCTCGGCAGGACCAGGGGAGAAGACAACGCATGGACACAAGGAGACCGAGCATGGACGCTAGAGGACCACGCATGGACGCAAGAAACGGACAAAACACGAAGGTTCTGGTTCCGAAGACGTTCCTGGAACCCTCCCGCTTCCCGTCGGCGTTCCCGAGGACATCCCGGAGCGCCGGCCGTCGCCAACGGCAACAGGAGTCAGACACGCCGCCGAATAAAAAGATCGAATCGGTATCCGGGGCTGCGGTAACCATGGCAACAAACAAACCCGGCGAGACGGGACGGGCGCGTGGGGTGGACGGAGCGGACCGTACCATCTCCGCCCGCAGAGGGGGGACGTACGTGTGGACGGCTTGTTGCAGTTGTGTCCGTGTCTGAAGTACTGCGGGTTCTCCACCACCGGGATGCGGGTCATCCCGATCACCACGGCGTCCGGCCCGGCGTCCAGCGTGCACGGGGTGATGATCCCGTGGTTCACGTGATGGAGAGGGCTGGCCGAGTCCTCCTCGCCGCTGATGACCGCCACCGGACCTGCGGGGGGGAGGAGGTCAAAGGTCAGAACATGTCGGAGAACCGTCGTGGAGACGACGCGACGCCGCCGCGCTAAAACACTCGAGCGTCCCGAGGAGCCGCAGCTTCCTGCTACGGCTCGGGGGGGGGGACCTGCACTGTCGCCGTGGTAACAGAGTGACCCCGAGTGACCCCGAGTGACCCCCCCCCCCCAGCCTGGGGTTTCCTCTGGAAGGGCTGAAGTTCAAGTCTGGAACTCCTGTCACTCCTGTCGCCTATAGATACTGCAGTGTTTCCATGGCAACCACACAGCCCACCTAAATCTAAATGTAAATGTGTGTTTTTCCTGGAGGTCCTCAGGACCGGCCCTGATTGGCCGGAAACGCCGACGTTTATCTTTCTTTCATCTTTTTAAAGCGCCAACCCTTCGCTTGCTCTGATTGGCCGGGAGATGAAAAGTCCCGCGGCACCGACAAGACAGCGCAAGAGGAAGCCATCCCATTGGTCTCCGGCCCCGCCCCTATCCTCCAATGAACAGGCCACAATACACACACACACACACACACACACACACACACACACACACACACACACACACACACTGGTCTGACATGGAGTCTCAGCAGTTTGATCTGAATCAATGCTATTGGTTGAATGTCTTCATGGATGGACAAGGACGGAAAAGGACACACACACACACACACACACACACACACACACACACACAAACACACACACACACACCTGTGATGGGGGGGGTGATTGGTTGGGTTCCACCCCCCTGATGTTAATTATCGCCGAGGTTCCTTTCAGAGGCAGTTAATTAACGCGAGGCTCCGCCCCCACCTGACCCCGGGGAGACGGCACGCCGGCGTGCGGCGGCGATGGGGGGGCAACACCAGACGGCGGCGGCTCTAAGCCGTGATCATCTGAGCGCCGACCGCCAAACTCCTGACCTGGGAGAAGCGCCGGCCAGTAATCTGATTACATCCACACTGGACTTTCAACTGAGGTACCGCCTCTTCTGCGTCGCGTGGACAATGGTGACGGACACGAGGAGGCGGGCCATAAATCGGCCGGCGCTCCGAGTGACGGTGAAACCGTGCGCCGCCGGTTGTTATCACAATTCTGTTGCTATGGCGACCTCCAAGCCGTCCACTCTGACATGATGTGACACGGTTCGGTGGACGTGCGGGAGGAGGCATCGGCCGGCCTCGGACAAGGGTCCGACCCAGAGACCCTGGCAGCGCTTACAACACACACACACACACACACACACACACACACACACACACACACACATACACACACTCGGGCTATATTTACGGTGTGGACCGTTCCAGGACATGAAGCAGCAGCAGCAGAGTCAGGCTGAAGGACGCGGTGAGTACAGGCGGTGCGCGAGCGTGCACGGCCGAGCATGACTGTGCACGGCAGTACACAACTTCATACACTGTGAGGCTAAAGCTAACACAACCAGGGAGAGCTGTACACAACTGAGTACACAACTGAGTACACAACTGTACACACAGTGCTTGTTCACAGTGCTATGCAGTCATGCACCATCGTGCAAAACCGACGGCTGTCAACACGTGGTGCGCCGTGCACATTGTGCACAGCTGCAGTGAGCGGTTCTGCGCAGGCAGGCACACACACACACACACACACACACACACACACACACACACACACACACCTTACATTACAGTCATTTGGCAGACGCTTTTATCCCAAGCGACTTACAAATAGAGGAGCTCAAATATGGAGTGGATGGACCGGACCGTTACCACGGTTACGGACCCTTACAGCACACAGGTTCGTGTCCCAGCGTAAAAATACACCACGGATCTGCAGCGCCAGCGGCTGCCATGGCAACGACCCCAGCGCAGATGTAACGGTGAGAAGGGGTGCTGGTGGTTGGAGGTGTGGAAGAAGGAGTGCAGAGGAAGGATCGGCAGTCGGTGTCAAAGTCAGAGGAGCCGGTGAAGGATCTGAAAAGGACCAGCAAAAGATCTGCTGGTCCTTTTCAGATCCTTCCAAAAGGTGAGAACCGTTACTAAGCAACCGTCTGGGTTCAGGAGGAGGAGGGAGGAGGAGGAGGAGGAGGAGGAGGAGGAGGAGGAGGAGGAGGAGGAGGCCACTGAGAGAATGAAGATCATCCCTCCTGATGAATATTAATGTCTGGCTGGACTGAGATCTTCCTCCCTGGTCTCTCAGGAAAATAGAGAAGAAAGAACTGCTGTCACAGGCCCCACACACACACACACACACACACACACACACACACACACAGAGTTACAAACCCCTGCAGGGTAAGAGCATCGAGGAGGCATCTGCAGTCAGAGGTGAGACATGGACAAAGACATGTGGACATCTGGGTGGACCACAGGACGTGCACATGTGTGTGTGTGTGTGTGTGTGTGTGTGTGTGTGTGTGTGTGTGTGTGTGTGTGTGATGACAGATGATCCACAGGGACCTCCGTGTCTCAGACGTGTCTATCAATCAGCCTCTGCTGACATGTGATGGGGTCCGGGTGGCGGCCGGAGGTCGGCGTGGGGTCGTGGGGGTCGTGGGGGTCGTGGGGGTGGTGGGCGTGCACGGCGCGGACGAGCGTGAGCGAGGATCGGAGGTCATTCAAAGCGCGGCGGCCGGAGCGGGCCGACGGCGTTACGCACCGCGCTGGGCGAGGCGTCCGGGGCCGGCGGCGCTGAGACACGGACACGCCCACCGCCTGGCCTGGCGAGAACCCTCCCTCCGGACGCCGCGACTCCCAGAACATCTGACCAGGACGAAGACTGCCAGTCACACAAGAGCAGAGAGCGGCCGGTCGTCAGGACAGCAGACACACGGCGGCCGGGAGGCGGGGCTTAACCCCCGCCGCCGTCAAACGTCCGACCTCTCATTCACACCCGCCGAACCGCGTGGGAACAGAACCGAGGAACTTCCTGCGAGACGCGGGGAACCTCGGAGCTTCTGGACCTCCGAGGAGAACCTCCACACCCTGGACCTCCTGCCTTCTTCTCCGGCATCTGAGGAACCCCCGACCCCCCCAGCCGGGACCGACCAATGAGGCGGGGGGACGGTATTGATGAGCAGCAGTCAATAGCTGTGGGGGTCTGGTGGACGGCAGTGTGTGTGTGTGTGTGTGTGTGTGTGTGTGTGTGTGCGTGGTCCAATCTCTTCCTAACACAAGGGCAGGAGGTTCATTACGCAGGACGAGTCACCTTCAGTTATTTATAACAACACTTCCTGCGTCGCCCTCCTGTCCGTCAGCGGTGCGTTCAGGTGCTGTCGGGAAAAGGCGGCGCCGAGGATCGTAAAAGTATCAACCCCGGCGTGAATTAAAGCCGAGGTAATTTGACCTTGAGCTTCCATCTGACGACCTCGTCCTGTTTGTTGGTGGTGATATACAGCCCTGCACCAGAGGGGGGGCTTCATATGTCACACACACACACACACACACACACACACACTTCAGCCGTGGTTGAGAGTTCCACGCCGCCCGTGAACACGACACCCTTCCTGAAGGGTCTTCCTCGCCATCTCTGCCGGCGAGGAGGAACGTGCACGAGGTTTAAGCTAAACGCCAAACCTCAGCGCAGCGGCGGCGGTGGCGGCGGCGAGGTTTGGATTGAACTTAACTTTGGAGGGTGGAAGGAGAACGGAGATCCAGTCTGACCTTCACCCGGGTCCGACCAAACCTCAGGAGGCGGGACGAGAAACCATCCCGGGTTGGAGGAACACGGGGCTGATGGGTCTTCTAAGCTAGAAGATACCTTCCTGCTAGTTAGCTTAGCACAACAGGGGGTCCAATCACGAAGGATCAGTGGTGATGAGCTGATGAGCAGAAACACGTGGAAACACGGAGGTGCTTCCCGTTCGGGACCTTCTGAGGGTGGAAGGGCTGGACCATCGCTTCCCAAGACCTCCTCGGGTCGGGGGCGGAGCTAATCACTGGGGCGAAGGGGCGGGGCTTCACCTGGACAGGTCAGCTGTCAATCATACAGAGATGTCCAATCATGCGCTCCCTCATTCAGACCTACAGACCCAAAGACCATTTGGAGTTTTAGGGGAGAGAAGCCACTTAGACAGGACATGGAGAACCCTCTCAGAGAAGGTGGAGAACCCTCTCAGAGAACATGGAGAACCCTCTCAGAGACGGTGGAGAACCCTCTCAGAGAACATGGAGAACCCTCTCAGAGACGGTGGAGAACCCTCTCAGAGAACATGGAGAACCCTCTCAGAGAACATGGAGAACCCTCTCAGAGAACATGGAGAACCCTCTCAGAGACGGTGGAGACCTAAGGCAGGCGAAGAAGGTCACCTGCCTCTGTATTAGCATTGCTAAGCTGTTAGCAGGTCCTCCCTTTGTCTGCTAGTGATGCTAATTACGGCGGCGGTGGATCGAAGCGGCGCCGCGAGGAGATGCTTCCTGGTTCCTCAGCGGTTCCTCCTCCCAGACAGCAGCAAAGACCAGCCCCCTCCGGTGGTTCCACGGTGGAAGGCCGAGGCCCGGAGAAGGAACGCCTGATGATTGATCTGGATCCATCTGGATCCGGTCCTGGAGTGGATCGGTCACACCGGCCGCTCTGCTTCTCTGATCCTGGTTGGCGCTTCTTCTGGATGAAGAAGGAGCATCTGAACGCCAACGCAGACACAGCGAGAACCCAACGTCAAAGCAGGAGCCTTTTGAGGCGAGAAGAACCGAAGAGCGGCACAGGAACCAGAGACGGAACCAGAGATGGTCAACTGAAGAAGTGACTTCCCTTGACTAAGTTCTCCGTAGGTTCTCTGTAGGTTCTCTGAGGATTCTCCATCTGAAGTCCAAAGAGTCAGCAGGTTGTCTGAAGGTGCTGCAGGTTCAGTGCCCGCATGTCTCACCAGACGGCCCTGTGATTGACAGCTGAAGCTCCGCCCCTCACCGCGCCGACAGGCGGGATAGGCCCCGCCCCCGTGTTCCTCAGCAGCCTGCGGAGAACATGGGAGAACCTCATCCGTCCAGGGGCCTCAGAGGCTTGAAATGAAACGGTAGAGATACGACGGTGAAGTCCTGACGGCTTCTCCTCGGGCTCTGATTGGTCGGCGGACAGGAAACAAACGGCGCCATCCTTCTCCAGGGTGTGATGGCGGCGGCGAAGACGGACATCTTTTTGATTTAGTGTCTCTTCCTGCGGCGCCGCCTCTCATCCTGAATGAAGCTCCGTCCCACGCTGGAGATCTATGTTCCACGGGTTCCCCGGGTTCCTCACCTCTGTTTGGTTTGGTAACGAGGCTCCCGTTACCGGCGGCGTTCCTCCTCCGCAGACAGAAGGTTCTCCGTCTTCGCTCTGCTCCTTAAATCCCATCCTGAGATGGCAGGAGGAGAACCTTCCTCCTCCTGGAGAACCCGTGTCCTCCAGGAGGGGAACCTTCCTCCTCCTGGAGAACCGGTGTCCTCCAGGAGGGGAACCTTCCTCCTCCTGGAGAACCCGTGTCCTCCAGCGAGACCTTTTCCCACCGCCGCCATTTCATGTCCTCCATTCATCGTTCCGTCGCCGAGGTCCTGCTCCGGTTCCTTCCTGTTCTTCATCCGAAGCCGCAGAACCACAAGATCTTTGCGCTCGGGTTCCTTCAAGATGTCTGCTTCTGCACGTGTTGTGTTCTCCAGATGTTCTAAGGACAACAAGAGAAGCTTCTCACGGTCTTGTGACGGTCCTGAACAGAACATCACGAGGTTCTCCTGATAAGACAGTTCCCTTTGGATGGGTTCTACTGCTGGAGAGAACCCCAGCACGAGGGCGGAGAACCTGAGGAAACCAAAGAGGGTTCCACGTCCAGAGCGAGCCTGGGCTTGGCCATGGTGTGAAGGTGACCTCGGGGGCGGAGCCAGCAGAAGCAGCCTCCATCTTGCATACCTGCCGTCTAGTTAGCATTACTGGGGCCGCAGCCTTAGAAGGTACAAGTGGAGAACCCAGGGTTCTGCTTCCAAAGCCCAGAACGAGAAGGAACCAGACATCGTCGCAGCGAGTTCTTCACTTCATCAGGGTTCTTATGGTTCTTCATCCCGCAGTGCCAACAGAACATCTACCTCAGCTAGCCAGGCTGGAACCCAAACCACCTCGGGAGGTTCCCACCTGGAGACCGACAGCGTGGACCTGAATCCACCTTGGGAACCCCAGGCGTGGAGGAGGCCAGACCTGGACGCCGGCCTGGACGGTGAGAGCAAGAGTCTTGGAAGCAATCAGCTGCAGGCCTGAAGGACACGCCACCACCTGATCTCCAGCAGATGCCTGGTTTCCACACAGGGCGGGCGGGGGGTTATCTCAGAACCTTCAGTCCCACCTGTCAGAAGATCTGGAAGGAACGCAAGTTCATGCTGGGGAAAGAAAAGCCCTGGTTCTCCTGGGATCAGAAGCCTGAACCCAGAAGCTCCATCTGAGGTGGACCCCCTGCTCCAAGCTTTGGGACTTCTGTTCTTTAGTCTGCAGTGAGGAGGAAACTGGATTCTTCCTCAGATGGTGGCACGTTGGCGTGGATCTTCGGTCCAGACGCGCCGTCGCCGCCGCCCGTCCCTCCTCCAAGCCCCGCCTCCTCGCCGTACAAGGACGGCGGCGCATAAATCCAGAGGACGCCGGCCCTCGTCTGACCCAGAAAGTGCTGCTGCCGTGGAGACGCTCGTAAATCAGAGCTCCGTCCCCCGAGGAGGCTTTAAATCAAACACACCGCACGGACTCACATGTGTGCGCACGCACACACACACACACACACACACACACACACACACACGGCTTACTCTGTGGACGTGATGCTAACAGTGCAGTTCCACAGGAGACACGGCGTCCTCCTGAGTTTCGTCCCTCTGAAGCTCCACCCTGCGGCGTTCTCCGCCACTTCCAGGACGGAGCTTGTTTGTTCCCTCGTCTGGGTCACAGAGGGAACGTTCCGGACGGACCGGAGAACATCACGACGTACGTCTGCCTCGGGGGGAAGTTAAAGTAGAACTTTGGTCCGGGGTGGTCAGAGAGGAAGAGTCGCAGCTCCTGGCTAAGGAGGCAGGCATCGCTAACCCTCCACCCCGAACCTCAGCTCCTGCACCTCCGCTGTCCTCCTTCATACAGCCTTGGATCTGGAGCAGACCGGAGCACAACCATTAGCACGGTGCTGCTAAGCTAGTACTTTTAGCACGGTACCGTTAAGGCAGGACAATTGGCAAACCACCGTAAGGGAAGTACCGTTAGCACAGTGCCGTTAAGGCAGCAATGATAGGGGAGTCCAATCGGCACAGTACCGTAAGGGAGGTACCGTTAGCCTGGTACCATTAGCACATTGCCCTTAGGGCAGTATAATTAGCGCGGTACCGTTAGAGGATCACTGCTAGCGCAGCACAATTAGCGCTATGCCATTAGCCTTTGCTCGTTTGTTAATTGCCCCAATAAGGCTGCACGCCGTGGCCGCTGTCCGTTCATACAACAGCTCTGGTGGTGAACATCATGTTCTCCTGCGGCTGAGGTTTGACTTCTGCGGGATTTCGACCCCTGAAGTAACAACCTGAACGGATTGTTGCTGTGACTGCGAGCGCAGGAAGTGACGACCCGCTCGCGCTGGACGTGAACCCGGAGACTCCTGCGCGGTCGTTACCTGCCGCCGCCAAGCTTTAACGTGTTAATAAACAAACAAGGCAGCGACCTGCAAGACCGTGGTCTGTAAAATTGTCATAATGACCGCCATCGAGGAGATCCCCCGCCGCCGCCGCCGCCGCCGCCGTCACCTGACACGCTCTCCATCTCACCCCCCCCGCCGCTCCTCAGCTGCCTGATTGGCTGCTTAGCTCTGCTGCTGCAGCGGCTGGAAAATAAAACGCCAATGACCTGCAGGGATGGCGCCATGGTGTGAAGGTGCCCGAGGGGGCGGAGCCAGCAAAAGCAGCCTCCCTCTTACATCCAGCCCTTCCCCCCCCGCCGTCTAGTTAGCATTACTGCGTGCTAACCGTGCTCCTCCACAGGTTAGCGCACAGGTTAATGAGGTGGGACGAGGCCGCCGGAAAACGCCACCGATGCAGCGGAGCAGGATTATTCTGCTTGCCAGCAAAGTGTCAGCCGCCGCCGCCGCCGCCGCCGCCGCTGCCGCCGCCGCTGCCGCCGCCGCTGCCGCCGCCACCACTGCTCCATGCACTTTAATTCCTTTAAATGAATTAAGTTTTAATTGTCTGATCCGCTGCGCTCACTAACTCCATTAGCAAAGAGGGGTGCGGGGGGGGGGGCGGGCAACAAAGACGGCGAGATGCTTATCGAGATCGGCGTAGATTGTCAGTGTGTGTGTGTGTGTGTGTGTGAGTGCGTGTGTGTTCTGTCCCCAGGTGAGTGCAGGGGGTCCGTGAAGAATTAATCCCAAAGTTGTGAGAAGGCAGTAATTACACTCCCTCCCCGCGATGCGTTTGAGGAACCCTGTTCAGATCGGGAGTTCGTCCTCGACCTTCCAGCCTCGCCTGGAGAGAACGGAGCGCTTCTTCTGAACCCCAGGAGAACCAGCTCAGGAGGAACACCTCGATGGACCCGACCTGCCTCGTCACTGACAGCCAGTGAGTACAACACACACACACACACACACACACACACACACACACAAACTAAAACAAAAAATGTTAGAGGAAAGCGTCGTCATGACGACGGGCAGCCGCACTCGGTCGGTCCCATGTAAAAATAAAGACGGGGATCTGAAAACTCCGCCTCCTTCTCGCTCAACCACCACAAGACCCGAGTCACAAGCCAGGTGTCGCCGTGGAAACCCAGATTATTAACCCTGTCGTCTGTCGTCGTCACGCGACTGCAGATTTCATGGTGTGTTTAAGGAACCGGGCCGGCGTGGGAGGAATCAACACGCAAATAGAGCGCTCTGGCGTTACATAACACCAGGCGGCCTCCGTGGGGGGGGTGGATCTGGAAACCTTCTCAGCAGAACACACACACAAACACAGACACACACATCTAAAGACACACACACACACACACACACACACACACACACACACACACACACACACACACACACACACACACAAAGAATTAGGGAAATGAAATAAAACCAAAAGAGGAATGATGCACCTGTTTGTTTGTGTGTGTGTGTGTGTATTTGTGTGTGTGTGTGTGTGTTTGTGTGTGTGTGTGTGTGTGTGTGTGTGTGTGTGTGTGTTGGGGGTTATGCATCTCAGGCCAACCCGGGTCGGGTCGGCCTCCAACCAGAAGTTTCCTCCAGGAAGTGACAGGAAGTGAATCATCAGGTGGTTTGAGGCTCGCGGCTGTCAGACAGCTGACTCCGTCTCCACGGAAACGCCCGGCTGCAGAAAACCCTCTCCGCCTGGAAAACCAAACACTTTTACTTCAGCTTCCAGATTTTATCCTGGTCGTCTAACTCGGGCAGATGTTCGGTCTCGGAGACGTCGTCTCCGACCTCCAACCATCGGCCTCAGAATCTGCTGTCGGATCCCGGCCCCCCGGTGGCCGCCAGAGGAACTGCGTTTCAGGCAACCAAACATGGTGCAGCGGGTCCAAGCTCTTCCTCCTCTTCCTCCTCTTCCACCTCTTCCTCCTCTTCCTCTTTGCTCATCTGGGCAGAAAACAGACGTCTCCTAAAAGGTTTACGATGTAGCGCCGCCGCTTCCGCTTGACAACAAAACGCCTGGCGTCCCCAGGCGGGTCCGAACCCCAACCCTGCCCGGCCACCAGACGGGGCAGGCATGATATTTCAGGTGTCGCTAAAGTGCAACTATTGATAGCAGAGATTTTTTTAAATATTTCTGTGTGTGACGCGGGGGGGGGGGTGAAAGCCTGCTTTCTTACTTTTCTTACACACACACACACACACACACACACACACACACACACACACACACATGCGCGTGTGCCAGGGAAGGCACTTAGCCATTAGCAGCCTAGCATCTAGAGCGGAGAAAAGACACGGGATATGAAAAATAAATAAAACAAACAAACTAAAAATAAAAATTGGACATCCCATTTGTTTTGAGAACAGCGTGTCCATGGCGACGGCGGCCCGTGCTCAGCTCATGCAACTCTTAACGTTCATAAATAAGTCAAAAGGCTTTTCTTTTTGTGTATTTATATCAAATTCTATTTTTTTTATAAATAAATGTACTTTTATTTTGAAAATATCTGGGCGGCCAGGGGGGAAGGCGATCCTTTTGGGATCCACTAAAAGCTTGAGCGCCGGGAAGGGAGATAAATAAATGAAGGTCAATAAATCTGTGCGGGGGGGAAGCAGACGGCGGCTGGGCTTCACTTCCTGTCCGGGGGGGGCGGGACAGGAAGCAGAGGCACGCTGAGGTTTGCACGGCGCCGGTCTCTCGCCGGGCGCCATCTGCTGCGCATGTTTCGGGCCGATGGCGGGGAATTACGGCCCGTTAAGACGGCCCGTCACCGTGGCAACCGTGTTCCCGGTTAATGAACGCGGTTAATTAAAAACAATCCCCCGGAGGCGGAAAAAAAAAGGCAGAGGACGACGGCGAGCGCGTCCACCTGGGTGTGCAAGACGTAGTATTTGAAAATAGACTTTAGCAGGAAAATCAATACGATCATTCTTCTTCTTCTTCTTCCTCTTCTTCTTTTTTCAGCTTTTCCTGTCAGGTGTCACCACAGCGAGTCAACCTTCTCCATCTCACCCTATTCTCTGGATCCTCCTCTCTCACGCCAACTACCTTCATATCTTCTCTCACGACGTCCATAAATCTTCATAAATCTTGGTCTTCCTCCAGACCTCTTGCCTGGCAGCTCCATTTCCAGCATCCGTCTACCAATATATTCTCTATCCCTCCTCTGTCCATGACCCAACCATCTCAGTCTGGCCTCTCTGACCTTCTCTCCAAAACATCTAACATGTGCTGTTCCTCTGATAGACTCATTCCTGATCCTCTCCATCCTGGTCACTCCCAAAGAGAACCTCAACACCTTCATCTCTGCAACCTCTAGTTCTGCCTGCTGTCTTTTGGTCATTGGAACAGTTTCTAGTCCAAACATCATGGCTGGTCTCACCACTGTCTTGTACACCTTTCCTTTTATTCTGGTCGATAGTCTTCTATCACATAGAACCCCTGACACGTTTGAAGATCAATACGATCAATAATGATCTAAAATACCAGCAGAGGAGTGGAAGACGTCGGTGAAGGCGGGACAAGAGGCGGAGACAAGAGGAACCCAGACACTCAGGAGGCTAAAGGACAAATGTGAGTCATAAACACCCACAGAATTAAGACTTCTGTGTGTGTGTGTGTGTGTGTGTGTGTGTGTGTGTGTGTGTGTGTGTGTGTGTGAGACCATCCCCAGGCCTGGTCCAGGTAATGTAGCGAAGAGGAGGGTAAGTCATCCTGACACCCGGGCTCGGATCACCGAGGCCAGCCGATCGCCACAGGCTATTCTGAGTGTGTGTGTGTGTGTGTGTGTGTGTGTGTGTGTGTGTGTGTGCGTGTTTGTTCAGCAAACTCAGTGTGCCTCGGAAACACGAGCGGAAACATGAACTTCACGTGAAACGCTTCCCCAGTTTAAGCGACGGCGGGTCTTAAAGTGACATCATCACGGCGCTGAGCCAGGCGCCGGGTGCGAGCACCGGGTGACCTCTGACCTCTGAGGGTGACCTCTGACCCTTCCAGATGTGTGTCTTCATCAGGGGGTGTCAGGACCTCTGCTCTTGCAGCTGAAGTCACGTGAGAGAAGCCAATGACAAACTCCAATGCAAACACTCAGTTTCTAAACAGCCATTTTTATCTCAGTTACTGTTTCCTCACACAAACAACCTGGACGAAGCTTCCGAGGTCAAAGGTCACTGCAGGTCCACACGTCTTCTTCATGAAGACTGATGAGACCAGCGTCAACCATCAGCCACCATTGTGGCTCCAATGGATGTTTTTTTCCAAGGAGTTCGCAGGCAAGATTAACACAACGGCAACAGGCAGAGTGTGTGTGTGTGTGTGTGTGTGTGTGTGTGTGTGTGTGTGTGTGTGTGTGTGTGTGTGAGTGTGTGTGTAAGAGTGTGTGTGTGTGTGTGTGTGTGATTACTGAACAACTTCAGTTATTCAAAAATGAATTGCATGAATGACAGATGGAATATCCAAAGCTGAGGAAACTGCAGCGCCCCCTTGTGGCCTGGAGGTCTTCCCTGCACTGGTCCAGATCAGGGCCGGAAAAACTTCCAGCCAAATACTTTCTAACATTTCCATAAATATATTTAAAAAAGAGGTGTAAATAAAAAAAAACAAACTTTTATCACAAACATACAGAAGAAGTGAAGAGGATGCACTTATGCAGCAGAGGGTCTGCCGGCGTGTGTGTGTGTGTGTGTGTGTGTGTATGTCTTGCCGCAACGTCAGAAAAGATGGCAGGCAGAGAGTCTTATTACCGACATGCTGAGTGTCCCCTTTCTATTGATTCCCTGCTGACAAACATCTCTGAAAGACACTTCGCCGCTCCCAGCGCACAAATGTTTTAGCGGAGAGGTAAGTTGACGACGCATCGATCCAAGCAACAGGTTAGCCGCAGTCCTTTAGCGGACGTGGACACACACACACACACACGTGCGCACACAGACGCACACACACACGGGTCTTGGTACGAGTATTTCATATCACATATAAAAAAAATAAAACCTCTTTGCAGTCCCGCCTTATTTGTGTCATAGAGCTGTAAACGCAGTCGGTGGCGCCGGAGCCGCTAGCAAGTCACATGCACGCACACGCACGCAGGCACACACACACACACACACACACACACACACACAGAAACGGTCGGTGATCAAACTCCAGCGACCAAAAAGAGCCACAGTGATTTAGTGGAGAGAAAATCCATTACGGCGCCATCCGGAGGTAATGACTGCCCGCACCCCCCAGCCCATCCAGAACAAGAGTGGGAGACACACACACACACACACACACACACACACACACACGCACACACACACACACACAGAGGCTACATGGCAGGCTGTGAGGACAGCGCCCCCTCTGGTGACACTCCTGCGTCTTCAGTCAGGGACGACTCAATGTGTCCGCTCTAGGCCGGGCCGTGAGCCACAACCTGAGTCACCATGGCAACACATTAGTCAACGATGAGCACTCTGTGTGTGTGTGTGTGTGTGTGTGCACACGTTTCATGGAGAGCAGATCTTTAACTGTGGAGGTTGGAGGTTCTCACACTGAGGCTTCTCAGCTTCTACTCTTTCATATTTCCTGTTGGTGCCCCTGGACGTCTGCAGGACGTCTGCAGGACGTCTGCAGGACGTCTGCTGAATGGGCAATAATCCCATTTCGGGGTTTCAGCAGGAGGTTCCCAAGATGGCGGGGAGAGCGAGTGTGCTTAGCTTGATGTATGGCAGCGTCGGCCCAACGGAGGGCTCGGCGAACCCGCTTCTAACCTACTTTTGTGAGAAGACACTGGCAGCGGAGGAAGGGTGGCTCCAGCAGAACCCCCTGACTGCTCCCTGCTGGGAGAGACAACTGGTTTCTTCAAGAGAAGCTCCTGCGATGCTCACGTTTGGACTGAACGGCAACACCGAACGGCTTCCAAGCTAGGCGCGGACGGCTCTCGGGTCCCGAAGCTGCCGCTTGTGGTTCTGCTGCAACCCGAGCCAGATCCGGGTCCGCCCGGGTCGGGCCGACCTGTCGACCCCGTCCGCCTTCCTTTTCCAGCAACTTTCCAATAGTCTCCTGCGTCCAATCAGACGCTGCTCGCACCTTGCCGCCGCCTGATGCTGTTCAGGGCGGCTCTGGCGATTAGCGGCGGCTCCGGGCCGGCGCCGTAATTGCCAGCTCCTAAATAATTACAGCGAGGAGTTGTGCGAGCGAGGTAAGTAATGAGGTCTAATCCTGCAAAGGAGGTAATTAAAGGGCGGCGGCGGCGGCTAATGCTACTTCACGCCCTGTTTGTACAGCACAAAGGATGCGCTCGGGCTGAGCCGCACGGGTCACAACGCCAGCGGCGCTAACGGCGTGCTCCGACGGCCGACGACAGCCCCGAGAGGATCCGGCGCGACCCGAGCGGGCAGAACCGCCGCGGCAGCAAGGCTCTATTCGGCCGTGTCTGCGGCCGACGGCGACGTGAGCGCGTTCCCCCCCGCCCGCCCGCTACTCTCTTCCTGGATCGCTGCCTTTCTATTTCCAAAAACGCCAACGCCAGACAGATAAGTGAAAGCAGCGGATGCTGGCGGCGGCCCAGGAGGCCGGCTCAGCCCACACAAAGGACGGGAAAATCCTATTCAGCCCCTTCGCGTGATTGACGGCTCACGGGACGCTAATTCATGCGCAAGCGATCGCCTCTCACGGCACCGTGGGGGGGGCGGGGTGACCTGGCGTTGCTTGGACCCGGAAACAGCGACCCGACGCACCTTGGGGGGCCAGGAGACGCCGCCCGGAGACACGGGACCTTTCAAAGTGCAGCTCGCGGCTGGAGATGATTTCAAAATCAAAGACAGCTCGCGGAGCTAATCCTCCGGCAGCGCTAACGTCAACAACGCACACCTGAAACCTCCGGACCCGGACTTCAAGGCTCCGGGTCCAGACCGGGTCAGGTTCTCGGTCCTGACCCGGTCCCAGAGGAGCTGAACCACAGAGAAGCACGGCGGGTCCTTCACCCGGACCTGGATCTCGGCAGACTTCTGCACCGGGGGAATCCCAGCGCTGAGCGCTCGGGGGCCGGAGCGTCCGAGGGATGAAAACGCCACGAAACCACGAAAACAAGGGCACGCCGGGCCGACCTTTTCTAGAACCTTCTCCCGGAACCTCTGCCGGGCCTTCACTTACCTTTCATTCCAAACTTGGACCGCCGCCCGTATTTGTTGATGAGGACGAAGAGGACGAGCAGGAGGACGCAGGCGAAGCCCGCCAGGCCCACGGCGATGGAGACCTGGAAGACACGCCGATGGAAGCAGCCAATCAGAGTAGGGAGACCCGTAGCCCCGCCCCCCCGGAGTCAGCCTGAACCGGAACATTAAGTCTTTTTGATTGGCATCAACCAAGCGACGACGACTCGCGTGTTTCCAAGTAAACAAGAAAAAAACAGCAGCTGAAGATGTTGCCCCCCCCTCCTCCTACACACACACACACACACACACACACACACACACACACACACCATCTGAGGGGCGACATCCTCAGCAGCTGTTTCATCAACGCCACCAGGGAGGAAGGACTCACCCCGAACGTGTCCTCGTCGGGTCGGCTGGATTCTCCATCTGGTGGCGTCGACGTCACTACGACACGGAGGAGGAGAGGAAACATACATGTTTAATGGACGCTTTGCTTCGCTGACAGTAAATATATCATGACGCCTGTTTTCGGCTGGATTTCTTCCTTTCATGAATTCACGGCGGCGGTGGCAGCGGCGGCGGGGGGGGGTTCTGCTGTGAGAACAGACACAAGGTTATTTTAGTTTATATATGTCTGGACGCTTTGATAAGGCGCCTCAAATAAAATGTTTTACCTCATACCCTTGTTTTTGGCGGGGTTACGTTCCAAAAAGAACCCATGATAGGAAAAATCCATGAAGTAGAAACCTTTTTTTTTTTCACAATTATTATACAATTAAATACTCTATTATACATCGCTGCTGTCGTCCTTATGTTTTTTTCCTCCTTCTTTATGGAACGAGCGGAAGATTCATTCATTCCGTAACGCCGACCTACAGCCGCATAGCTTTTAGCTTCCCTTAGCATGTCCAGAAGTTTAACTTTATCTGCCATAGATAGCATCTTCCGCTGCCTTTTGGGCCCTGCAAGGTGCTTTTGTTTGTCAACATTATGGGTTTTAGAGAAACTGGAAATTGCAAGAGAATTTGCACGTACGTCATGTAAATCCAGCGAGCTGTTTTACGTATGTGTACATATTAAACTGCAACGTTATTGACGCACAGGTAGAGAAGAAGCGGAGGGACTTTTTAGCCAATCAGAATGCAGAACACAATGCACCATGCAAATCCGTGAAGTAGCGAAACCGTGAAAAGTAAAGCGCGTCATAGCGAGGGATCACTGTATCTTATTATAATAATGATAGTACGAGGACAACTATTATTATGTCTACTACTACTAGTAATAATGACAGCAAACAGAAGATCGTCTGAGAAAAAACTCAAGATTCAAGAGGTTCTCGAATCCAAGTGAACCCTCAAGATAAGAAAATGACAGGTTAGCATCTCGCTAAGCTACATTGCTATTTCTCTGACGCTGTCTCGGAGTGCAGAAGCTGCGGCTGGACCTCCAACACCACAGAAGAAGAGCGTCCTGCCGTCCGTGGACGTGGGTGTGTGAGCAAAGTCACCCGTGTTCCTGTGGAGGTGGACAGATGGCCTGTGTGTGTGTGTGTGTGTGTGTGTGTGTGTGTTTGACTTCCCATGTAAGACAAATGGTCCAAAACACGTGATGAAAATGTGTCTCATCAATATCCAAACTGTCTCCTTAACGTCCGCGAATGACAAAGTCAATAAAGTCTATTGATCTCAGTCGATCAATAAGAAACCTCATGCTAATCGGTAACATTTCACGTATGGAAGCGATGAAGAGCTTCACAGCTTCACGGCTTCTCCACGGCGACGCTCGACCAATAAGGCGAAGACGGAGGCGGGGCTTCCATGACATTACAATCCTCTGCCACTGAGCTGCAGACCACACAGGGCTTCCAGGGGTTCCTCCACCATCGCTGTTCCTGTTTGTGGTCCAACCAGCTTGAGACCAGCTTCAGGACAGAAGAGGCTCCATGTGGTGACACCATCTGGATGATCCTGATGATCCAGGATCTCACACACTTGCACCGTCCCCGAAACCAGGCCGGAATCAGATCTTCCCATCTCCTGGAAGGACCTCCTGGAAGGTTAGCCACTTAGCACGTCCCCGTCCACATCGACGCCGGGGTGACGGCGGGAACGTCCGCCGTCCGGCTCCGTCCCTCTTTCCTCCGACCAG
Source organism: Fistularia commersonii (assembly GCF_037954325.1). Classification (NCBI taxonomy): domain Eukaryota; kingdom Metazoa; phylum Chordata; class Actinopteri; order Syngnathiformes; family Fistulariidae; genus Fistularia; species Fistularia commersonii. Next base: position 14,156,491 of record NC_141310.1, read on the forward strand.
CCATTGATCATCAGCGATCAGTGATCGATCATCTGTGGCTCCATGGAGACGAGGAGGAGGAGGAGGAGCCGGCTTCCACCAGGAGAGAAGACATGGAGTGATCTCCAGCTGGACATGGATGACCAGACCGCACTGGCTGGCACTGACACACACACACACACACTCACACACACACACACACACACACACACACACACACACACACACACACACACACACACACCTGTCCAACACCACCAACCAGCAAAACTGGTTTGCTGTTTCAGTTTTAGCTTTGAATCACTTCTTCTTCCTCCTTGTTTCCTTCTTCATCATTCCCTTCTTCTTCTTCTTCTTCTTCTTCTTCTTCTTCTTCTTCATCATTCCCTTCTTCTTCTTCTTCTTCTTCTTCTTCTTCTTCTTCTTCTTCTTCTTCTTCTTCTTCTTCTTCTTCTTCTTCTTCTTCTTCATCATTCCCTTCTTCTTCTTCTTCTTCTTCTTCTTCCTTTTCCTCCAAGTTTTACGAGCCTTTAATTAAGAGCCCAGTATTTTCTCCAGTGACAAAGCAGTAAAATATATATATATATATAATATATAACCCTGTTATGACACCTTTATTACCGTTCCCCAGTTTCATAATAGTCTGGAAACGTTTGCATCATCATCATCTCCAGCAGCAGCTGCGGCGGCAGCCAGATCAGCTCCCCGGACGCCGTCTCTCCCGCCAGAAACGGCGTTCTGCCTTGGAGCGCCAACGGCGGCCGGTGGACGGGCGGCGGGTCACAACTCAGCACGCTGAACCCTGGAGCTGAGCGGCTGCAGCACACACACGACACACACAACACACACACGACACACACGACACACACGACACACACACGACAGCAGCCCAGCAGCAGGACTCAAACACCAACATCAACACAGACGTCACTCCAAGCAGCACAGCTGACGTTCCCATCATCGATTAAGATTCTCTGGTTGCGTTTCCACGTTTGGGATATTGGTCACCATTTTCTGATCGATGGAGGATCAATGACTGGGTGTGACTGACACAATCACACATCGATCACTCTTCATCAACTGATCAGTTATTGGGTTTGACTTCAGGTTGCGAACCTGATCTCCTTTCCTCTGCTGTGTTTGGGATGCGAATGTTTCAGGATCACATCCTCAGACACACACACACACACACACACACACACACACACACACACACACACACACACACACACATACACACTGTGCTAAGACCCTTCTCGGTCTGTGATTAAAGTGAGCAGCAACACAACCTGGGCAAATTTCTCTATTTTAAATTTCTCTGATTACTGTGTGTGTGTGTGTGTGTGTGTGTGTGTGTGTGTGTGTGTGTGTGTGTGTGTGTGTGTGTGTGTGAGAGAGAGAGAGAGAGAGCATCAAGCTAATAGTGCTCCATAAAACAAGCAGTGCAGACACGACCCAATACATAAACATATCAATTCATGGTCTAAGTAAATATGAAGGAGGTTGAGGTTGTGGACGCGGGGCAGAAGTTCTCGCCCTGTTCCACCACCTCTGTGGAGAGAGCAGACACACACAGGCGTTACCCCATGACGTGACCCTGGAGCACCAGCGAGCTTTGGACCCCCCGCCCAGGTACCTGACCCCCCCCGAGGACCCCCTCCCGGTGTTTGCTGAGGCCTCCGCTCACCTTCTCCGTCCACGGGGGCCACCAGGAAGTGTCCGTAGATGGTCTTGGCGGTCTTGCCCAGCGGGTTGCTGGCCTCCAGGGTGTAGTTGCCGTTGTTGATGTGGGTGGGGTTCTGGAAGGTGAGGCAGCCCTCCAGGTAGTCCTGGTAGAAGTCCATCTCCACGCGGATGAAGTCGCTCTTGGGGATCTCCCGGCCCTGGTAGAGCCAGCGCAGCCGCGGGCGAGGGAAGCCGCGCACCGTGAACTCCATGCACGTGTCGTGGCGCTGCTCCGGCTCGGACAGCCTCAGGATCACCGGGGGGACTGAAGGGGGGGGAGATACAGCGTCATCCGCGGCTCTGGAGAACCTTCTAGAAGCACAGAACCTCTGCCCAAACACAACGTTCAAATTGACGGAGGTGGCGTTTCACACAGCAGCTACCACAAGCTAGCGCCCGACGCAAAAGTCGCCGAGGAGCTTTTTTGGGGAGGAACGAGCAAACGAAGCGTCTCCAGCAGACGGACGGCCAGAAGAAAGCTGCGCTTACAAGGAAACATCAAGATTCCAAGGTTACGGCTTCATCGCAGCAGGTGGTACGCAAGCTCCGCCCCCGCTACGCATTATTTGCAGTGCAGGGCTAGCTAACGAAGCTAACAAACCCTCAAAACGGTATTTTTATTTACTATTTTTTATTAAACTGCAAAATGATTGTCATTGTCTAATAGAAAGTGTCAGGGTCGTATTCAGATAAAATACTGTGAATGTTTTTATTATTTGAGCTCCGCACAGACAAGTCGCTGCTATAAACTGTAGAAAAGTAAAAAGTAGGATACATACTATATATTATTATATATTACAACACAGCATTCATAGTGCTGATGAGATATTTCTACAGCACATATGATAACATATTATTTAGAGAATTATACTACATGTATAACAGAGTATATATGCGAACCCATGGATGGATTTATGATCCATCCTTTGTGGAGGTTTTCGCTATGAATTCAGTTAAAAGTTTAAAAAATGTTTGTGTGTAAATATCAAGGTGGACTCCTGTGGCTTCTAGACAAGCGTGTCCTTTATATGAACACATACATTTATTTAGTCATTTTTAGCCGGTGCGGCTTCTATTCAGGTGCGCTCAATAGTCCAGAAAGTGAGGTGTGTGTGTTCATACTGTATATAATGACTACCGACTACTGGTGCTTTGGATCTTCTGTGACTGAATTGCACTTTTTGTGCACTTTTTGGATAAAAGTGTCTGCCAAATGGCTGCAATGTAATGTAATGTAATGTGTACGTCTGTATTTATATATACATGGTGTATCAGCACAAGAAACTAGGAACACACACGGTTGGACGAACTGGAAATGGAGTTGATGTGTGTGTTATGTGTTTAAACATGTGAATAGTGACCGCGCTGCGTGTCAGTGCAGACGTCACCGAGGCGCAACTCTTTTCTCCATATTTAAACAGGAAAGGTGAAAAAACAGCTGTTTTGAATCCAAACAACTTAAAGTGAAAATACCTTTATAATACAAATCACTGATAAATAAAACCATTTCAGTCTTTCTTTCATTTGACATTTTTTCCTTTTCAAGACTGCAGAGTGAAGCCCGGCCTCGCCAGCCTGCATGTACGACCAACCAGTGTTATATGCTGATAGAATGCATGCACACACACACACACACACACACACACACACACACACACACACACACACACACACACTTCTGGAAACACAGCACAGCACCCACAACCAGCAGAACCCAGAGAAGAACCAACCCGTACACACACACACACACACACACACACACACACACACACACACACACACACACACACACACACACACACACACACACACACACACACACACACTCAATGCTGGGAGGCCGTTTATCACTCTCCGAGCGTCAGGGTGGTTTCATAAACAATTCATCAGCTGATTTGTCTCCACAGCGACTCGCTTTCACAGCGACATCATCTTTGGGTGGGAAATATTTGGCAGGCGGCGTCACCTGGCAGTCCAGCTCCTCATCTGTTTTCCACCGAGCACAGACACGAACGCCATCACACACACACACACACACACACACACACACACACACACACACAGCCATGGAAAGAGCAGGCTTCATGGCAATACACAAGTGATATTATGAATGTATGGATGTGTGTGTGTGTGTGTGTGTGTGTGTGTGTGTGCAATCCTATTTATATAAGCACATGATGGATTACACAACTCTGCAGCTGCACCAACCGCCCCCCCACTCCGAGTACTGCATCGGTACTGTAATACTGCCGAGTTCAGAGTCTCTGTGTAATTTATACTACACTAACTGCCTGGATACTGCTGTGTGTGTGTGTGTGTGTGTGTGTGCGTGTGTGTGTGTGTGTGTGTGACTGGGAGGACAGCTGGCCCTTGGGGACAGATGGCATTCACACACACAGAATATGGAATAGGAGGTGTCTCTGTGTCGAGTGACTCCGGGGTTTGAATCTTTGATTCGACCAATCACAAATGTCCGAGCTCTGCAGGCTCCGCCCCCAAAGTTCCCCCGAAGCCTGACGATTGGCTCCGAATCGACCTTTTTCGCACAGATCTTTCTTGTTCTGCGTTTGTCCGGAGGTCCGACTTCCGACGGTCCCACGGAAATTCTGTGTTTGATTGACGGGCGGTCGGGCCGGATGACCCCGCCCCCCCGGGCCGGATGACCCCGCCCCCCCCGGGCCGGATGACCCCGCCCCCCCGGTCGTTACAACCCGCCGCCCCGAGACGCCCCAGAGCGCCACCTGCAGGCCAGCGGGCGGCAGCAGGTACTGGGATCTTCGTCACAAAAAGTAAACATGACATTTCTATGCGCTTGTTCCACCTTGGACGCGTCTATGTGGAATAAAAAGGAATATATGGACTCTCCCTGGAAACTGACTGAGAGCAGACAATTCCATCTTAACTTATCTTAACTTATCCTATCTGAACCTTATGTTGACCTTATTTTATCTTAATAAACTTAATCGGTCTTAAACTATCATAACGTATCTCATCTTCTTCTTCATCTCCTGGTCTTTTCCCTTCAGGGTCTCCACAGGGATCCACCTTCTCCTCCCACCTGCTCACCTCCTCTCTCGCACCAACGTAAATAAACCTAACTTATCTTATCTTGGCTTATCTCTCATCTAATCTGGTCTCATCTCATCGTCCACTAACTCCTCTTGGTGTCTCATGTTAACCGATCCTCCATCTCATCTCAGAGGGTCCAGAAGGTTCTGTCCTCTGCAGGTCCTCGGCCTTCTGCGGATCCCGGTGAAAACTGGTTCGTTATGCTCGTGGAGCTCATCTTCACAGTGGAGCGGGAAAAAAGGAAAAGAACGCGAAAGGACGGCGTGCACCTCGACGGCCAATCGGACGGCGCCTCCGTCATGGCGGCGGCTGGAACTGTTAAATGACAATCCCACTGACGGCGAGCGGCACGGGGGAGGAAATGTAATTACCATCGGAGCATGTACTGAAAAATTAATGAGTTAATTGGCGGCGCTGCCGGATGGAGTCCACACACACACACACACACACACACACATACACACACACACACACACACACACACACATACACACACACACGCGGGAACTGAAAATAGAAAGAATGCCAGGAGTGTCCATGAGGCCTGAGGTGCTGTCATGTGATTGGCAGTTTACCATACCTCTGTGTGTGTGTGTGTGTGTGTGTGTGTGTGTGTGTGTGTGTGTGTGTGTGTGTGTACTCACACTGGACGTTGACCTGGATGGAAGCGTTGGTCATCCCCACCACGTTCTCAGCAATGCAGGTGAGCTGGTAGTTGTTGTCGTCCCGGCTGATGTTGACCAGCGTCAGGTTGATGGAGTGGATGTCGGGCAAGTACACATTGGACTGCAGGACACACACACACACACACACACACACACACACACACACACACACACACACACACACACACACACACACACACACAATACAGCAATTATTTGTGTATGTCAATGTATGCCTGTGTGTGTGTACGTTTGTCTATGTTTGTGTGTATTTTTGTGACCATGCATGTTTACTTGCAAGTATGTGTGTGTGTGTGTGTGTGTGTGTGTGTGTGTGTGTATGCATGTTCATCATGTTCATATAGATTTGTGTGTCTGTTGATGTATTTGTGTGTAAATGTATATCTATGTGTGAGTCGTTCTGTATACATACATGTGATTGATGTGTAAAATCACATGTGTTTACATGTATATATGTGTGTGTGTGTGTGTGTGTGTGTGTGTGTGTGTGTGTGTGTCTAACCAGGTGTGTGTTGATTGACACCAGGCCGCTGACAGTCCAGTCCACCTCGGGCAGCGGTGACCCGGAGCCGTTGCAGCTCACGGTCACATTGTCGCCCTCCATCACCAACACACTGCTGTGGCTCACACTGATCTCAGGCAGGTCTGCGCACACACACACACGCACACACACACACATGCACACACACACACATCCATTAATGCATTTGTCAGTGCCTGTCCAAATACCTTCACGCTAAATCAATGAATCACTTTTCATTAATGTAATAAAATTAGCACAATGGCAACACACACACACACACACACACACACACAAACACACACACACACACACACACACACAAGTGCGATGAGTCATCGCTATCAGAGCGCCACCGTGACATCATCGGTGGTTTGGGAAGTGTAAAAGGCTGCTCTTGTTCTCCACAGGAAGCAGGGGGGGTGAGAAGGCCTCTCATTGGTTGAGATGCTGCTGGAGGCGGGGCTTAACCCGGGCTCCTCAGCTGTCAATCACACATATCCAAGCATGCTCTCCTTGCAGACCTTCCTCCTGATGACTGGAAGAAGATCTCCAAGGAGAGAACCCTGGTCCTGGTCCAGCTGACCAGATGTCCCGCGGTCCTCCATGAACCTGGTGATTGTGTTCTGACGGTGGGAGGAGGACGGAGAACCTGCCTGGGTTCTCCGAAGGAGGAGGGGACGCCCACGGAGAACCTGGGAATTTGGTCTGCTCTGGTGATGCACAGGCTGACGCATGAGGCGAGACGGGAACCACCAGGGACAGGGGGAGGAACATCTAGAGCACATGCATGTGTGTGAATGAGAGGAACCCCAGAGGAACGGTGAGGCTCCAGGAGGTGGACATGGAGAAGGTGGAGAAGAGGCGGGGAGATGTCTGCAAGCATCGGCCACAAGGACAGGAAGGTGGAGGAGATGGAGGTGAGAGCAGACATGGTGTCTGCTTTGGAGATGCTGAGAAGACAGGAGGCAGACATGGAGATGTGGGGGTTCCTCTGTGGGGGTGAGGAGGACGGAGAGGATCAGGAAGGAGCCCCGCAGAGGGACCTTCTGGAGATAGAGTCACACCGAGGAGGCTTGGACACCGACGGAGAACATCCAGGTAGAAGGATGCTGAGCTTGGAGGAGCTCTAGAGGAACACCAGACAAAGGGGTTACGGATGGAGGGGAAGAAGATCCCTCCATCCATCAAGAGAAGAGGGTCAGATGGAGGCAGATGATCGGCTGAAGGGAGCAGCGGCCGGGAGGAGGACAAGAAGGAGAAGAAGGAGGAAGAGGAGGAGAAGAAGGAGAAGAAGAAGAAGAAGGCTGTGTAGATGTGTGAGCAGGTCCCTCACCACAGTTGTTGATGTGCATGTTGTGCAGGGGGATCATGGAGGTCTCCTTCCTGCAGACCAGCTGCTGCGTGTGGAGGCCGGCCTCCCCGTGCTGCTGCCACAGCTGGATCCAGCGGATGTTACAGCCGCAATCAAACACCACGCCGTCCAGACGCCTGCGGGACACACACACACACACACACACACACACACACACACACACACACACACGTGAGTGTCTCAGAAGGAAACGCTCCTCTGAGTACCATTGAAATGAGGTCCATGACGCGACGCTGCCGATCACATGACCATCAGAGGACCAATGAGCGACCGGTCCTGATCGGACGCCGTCTGCTGGACCTTCAGCCGCACTCAGGACTTCCTGGACGCACGCGTGATGAAGGAAACATTCATCCTGAATGGACAGAGAGGTTCTAGGTGAAGAAGGAGAAGGTCGCCGCAGACAAGAAGCCGACATGGAGGAGCCCTGTGATCCAGACCTCCAGCCTCAGGTCTTCCTTCAGGACCGCGGCAGGATTCAGACGGATGTTCTTCCTGCCGTCACCGAGGAGGAAACACCGCGATGCTAACAGACGTCCAAAGGGAGCTGTGGTTTGGTCGCCGGGGGAAACCGTAAAAGGAGGGAATATTCCAGGACACACACACACACACACCAGAGAGGGCCACTGTGTGTGTGTGTGTGTGTGGACGGCAGCGTGAAGCGAGAGGAACCCTGGCAACACGACAAACATCAAGCTAATTAACCACCTCCAGCTAAAGATCAGTAATAACGGCAGGATCAGTCGTTTGGCGTGCGGCGCCTGGACCCACGCCCGGGTCAAAGGTCACGGCCTCGGCTCCCGGAGCAGGACTGGCAACGGATCCGCAGGTGGATGCCGACTGTTACGGGCCGCTCGCTGGACGCCGGGGGGATTCGGGCGGCGTCGGATGTGAAGACGACCTCTTCGCCATCAGATCTGCTGACGTCTGAACCCCAAACAGCAGCTTTTCTCCAAACAATCCCAGGAGTGGCAGAAGAACCCGGAATGAGGAGAAGCCCTTCCTTGAGGCAGGAGGACGGCGTGCCTCACCCGCCGCCGCCCGCTTTGTGATGCCGCAGCTTGAGGAACGAGGAACGCGCGCAGGTGTGGACCAACTGGGAGTGTCGTTGTCATGGCAACAGGGTTTAAATATGTTAAAGGTGACAGACGATGCAGAGCACGGAGGAAAATCCAGCCATTTGGAGAAAAAAAAGGAATCTAAATGTGGGGAAGTTAAACAAAAAACACCTTTACGCCGTCACTGATAAATAGAAGAATTTCATTCTTTTTGTCATTTTATATTTTTTTCTTTCCAAGACGCCCATCGAGGCTCGGCTTGTCGCGCCTCCCCAAAGATCACCCAGCAAGGAGGCTAACCGTTAGCGCCGAGGGGACGCACACGGGAACCGAAACGCCGTTAAAACAAAACCATCCATTCTAAAGTTCTCGCACGGGACGCGACGGAGAAGAATCACAAGTTTTAATTCAGCACAGAAGCCACGTCTCCTCCTCCGGCCCCAGAAGGACCTTCTCACATCAGAAGATGTAGGACAGCTCCTCCTGCTGGCTGTGGACACGCTCACGCCCACGCCCACGCCCACGCTCACGCCCACGCTCACGCCCACGCCAACGCCAACGCCAACGCCCACGCCCACGCTCACGCCCACGCTCACGCCCACGCCAACGCCAACGCCAACGCCAACGCCCACGCTCACGCTCACGCCCACGCCCACGCCCACGCTCACGCCCACGCTCACGCCCACGCCACCATCTCGCCATCTCCCAGCGGAGGCTGGATATACAATGACCCAGTGTTTTTCTAACTCACACACTCATGAGTCGCCGCCGCCGCCCCGTTGATGACCCGTCAATCACGCCGCTCGGCCTCTGCGGCGAGCGTTACTGTGAACGCGGCCGAGCGATAATGGAGCCGTCACGCCGTCAGATCGGCGCCCGGATCCTCCAGGCGCCCGATTGACAGCCGGACATCTATTCATAGACGGCGGCCTGAATAAACAGATGTTCTTGTTTTCATTTTTTTGGGTTTCTTTTTCATGCAGAAGAAACCCCCAACACACACACACACACACACACACACACACACACACACACACACACAGGAACGAATCAGATGAGGTTTTTTCATTTCACTTCCAGAAATCCTGTCTGTGAGTTGAGTTCGACGCAGCCTCAGAATTTCAATTTGTCATTTCATCTCTTTGCCAATCACTGGCTGCACGCCGTGTCTGCACGCCGTGTCTGCACGCCATGTCTGCACGCCGTGTCTGCTCGCCATGTCTGCACGCCGTGTCTGCACGGCGCCGCCCCTGGACACCAACACCTGGGCAGCAACCATATCCAGGAGGATGAGGGGGGTCAGAGGGCAGCAGAGGGATTTTTTGTGTTTCAGCTGATCTCTTGGTGCTTATTTTTAGAAGACTGATCACTGAGGAGGAGCTGAGTGTGTGTGTGTGTGTGTGTGTGTGTGTGTGTGTGTGTGTGTGTGTGTGTGCGCAGAGTGATAGATGGAACTGGAGGTTTGTCAGTGAAAGTGAAAAATAGAATCCTCAATAGAAATGAATGTGATCCCTGTATTGGGATTCAAATCCTGGAGCCGTGGATCAGGTCCATAGACCAGGTCCAGGAGGGAGACCTTCCCGTGGCCTGCAGGTCCAGCAGAACCTCGCCTGGGATGCAATGAAGAACCCAGGGTTCTCTAACGAGGAACCGCAGCTCTGTGGTTTCACCGCACGCTTTCCAGGAAGCCCAGAACCAAGAGCGTGGAACTCCGAGGAAGATGCGGTCGAGTCACGCGGCTAGCGCTAGCCACAGGCTACATGCTAGCCACAGGCTACATGCTAGCAAGGAGACCGGCAGCGCCGCTCATCACAGGCTCCGCCCCCAATCCTGACGGCGTGAACCGCCACGGGGGGGCGTCACCATTTCCCCGGCGTCAGGAAGTGAGCGAGCGGCGGAGGCTCAGGTCGGAGCCGCTCCTCTTTGCAGAGCATCGGGGCGGCGGGTCACGGCCGTCGCCTAGCAACCACAACGCATCGTGGGACCGGCCAATAATTAGAGGCCGCGACCACCTGGGGGAAGAACGCTTCATTTGGCACCATTGGATGATTGGCACCTGGTGAGCAGACGGTCACACACACACACACACACACACACACACACACCCAGTGATGGGAGTGGTGATGTCGTACACTCCCTCCGTGACAGTGACTCATGTTCCAGTCCACATGGCCTCCCTGGCGGGCGGCGCCACAGCGGCGGCGTCTGTGCCGCCACCGACTCTGGCTGACACCTGGATGATGGCCGCCGACGGAGAGGACGGAGAGGACGGAGAGGACGGAGAGGACGAGCGTCCTCGCCGCTCGGCAGCGTCAGGACCGGTCCATACGGCGGTGGCCGCTCAGAATGGCGAGTGACGGCGTGGTTGAAGCCCCGCCCCCTGTCCTGAACGCCCCCGTTCCACCTTCGACCCGTTACGCCTGGACTTCCTGTCCTCGCCGTCAGACGCCGCGGCTCAAAGCACACGAGAACAGAACCGAGGAGCTTCTAGTCCCGCCTGTTTCTACCTCAGACAAAGATGGCCGCCACCCACAGGATGGAACCCAGCACTGGCGAGCGCACGAGAGACCGGGACCAGGACCGGGACCGGGACCGGGACCGGGACCAGGACCGGGACCGGGACGAGGAGGACTTACAGCTCGTACAGCTGGAGGTGCTGGAAGAGCTGCCAGGACAGGCTGGTGAGCGGGTTCTTGGACAGGTTTCTGCAGAGGAGAGAACACAGTGTTAGAACCGAGCCTCAGTAGAACCGAGCCTCTGTAGAACCGAGCCTCTGTAGAACCGAGCCTCGGTGGAACCTCCTGCGCTCCCCCTCCCCCCTCCGGTGCCGACGAGAACACCGACTCCCTCTGGATGGAGAACCGGCCGAACACGTGAGGATCGGGGTAACGGCGCCAACCGGTGCTACTCAGTTCTACGTGGTTCTCCTGCAGAACCCCCACGGCCGTCCTCCATCTTGGTTTCGGGAAAACGCCGAAGCTCTGCCCGCAACGCGATCGCAAATACCGTCCAATGCTTTCATCGCCATGGTAACCTTGCACGTGAAGATGTCCATAGAATTATCTTGTGTGAGGAAGGCGGAGAACCTGGAGAGAACACAGAACCCAGTCCATCGCTGGAGCGGAACCAGAACCTTCTGACCTCTGATCGACTCAGGAGCCAGAAACCGTTCTCCTGTCATGTGCGAGCGAGGTGGACCTTCAGACGGACACAGTCCTGCATCTGAAGAGCTGCAAGTGGTGAGAGAGCAGGACCTTCTCCAGAGAGAGGCTGAGTTTATCTTCACAGCGTCCAGCAGACGTCTGGGTGGCTTTCTGCTGGATTTAGAGACGACCAGGCACTTTACATCTTCAGGGAGGCAGAGAACGTCAGGGAACGTCAGGGAACGTCAGGGAACGTCAGGGAACATCATCGGTATCTTCACAGATAAGGTTGCATGGAACCTCATGGAGAACATCACAGGGAACCTTGAGAACATCACATGTGTGTTAAAGCTAGCCCGCCGCCTGGAGCGCTAACACAACACATCCCATAATGCTTTGCTGGTTTGTCGGCACGCAGTCCAGCCCGCAAACGCTGCTTTTTTCTGTTTACAGTCACTAACAACCGCGCTGAAGTCACATCGGTGAAATTAATTTCACCCTCCACAAAACCAAAGATGGACAGCAGGTGCTTTCAGGGCAGGTGGGAGGCAGAAGATCCGTCCACCGATGTAAAGGACCTGTTTGTCTGAAGAGGCTGCAACCCAATACAACATAAATCTGTGGAAGACTCAGACGCTGCGAGGAAACTTGGGTCATTTCCCGTTCCGCCAAACCACGGCGAGCACATTTCTCCTGCCGTGCCGCGCAGCCAAAAAAAAGGCCGAAAAAAAGTTTTCACGGCGATTTGCCGACTCGGAGGCTCAGGAAGGCGGATCTGAAGAGACGGCGGCCGCTCTGCGATCGACGTGGAAACCGCGGCGACGGAAAAAAAAATAGCCCATTGAACGCCGGTGTAAAGAAATGCTCAAATCAAAATACGACGCAGTCGGTGCCGCACGGTTTCCATGTTTCCTCCCCGACGCACCCGAGATGCTCAGATGCTCTGAATGTTCGGCGGCACAAACTAGGTGAACAACTGTTCTCCATGATGAAGGTGAACAAACACCTTCGCTCCGTCCTGAGGGTTTCCTCAGCTCAGAGAATGAAGAACTTGGATCATTTTCTACTGCAAGACATCGTCTGTTCATCGTCGAAATGTTGGAATTTTAGTGAATGAAATTATTTTTGGCCATTTCGTTGTGGCTTTGAAAAAAGATCCACTTTATAAAGTCACCTGAAAGGATGCGGGAAGAGAATGTAATCTATTTATTTATTCAAATAAGAGATGAACACCACCGACGTGTCTTTCATGTCAAATTTAATTTCTCATGTGTTTGTAATATCAAGCTTCGTTGTTTCAGCAAAACTAAAGTTTGTTCCCATATAAAAAGGTTAAACATCACATAGCAGTTGCAGTTAATTTTTCAATAAATATTGGGTTTGGCCACCGTTTAATTTCGACCCACCTCTGTTGTATGGTGTGAAGCTCTGCTGGTTCCAGACTTAGTTTTTAAGCAAACTTGTTTGGGTTCATGGTTTTATCTGGAGGAAGATTTTTTTTTTCAATAAATATCAATGTTGGCCATCAACTTTGTCCCAGTTTTGAATTTTGTTCCAGTGTGTATTTGAGTTTGACGCCCTGTTCCAGGGGACCCTTGCAGAGAAGGTACCATGGAACCTCAGATGGACCTTCACGTTGGGGACGGCAGGCGGAACCTGACGGAACATCACACAGAACCACTCCAGGAACCTGACACACTCCCTCACAGGGAACGTCCAGGGAAGCCCACAGCGCCCCCTGTGGGCTGGAGGTCTCACTGCAGCCACACTCACACTGAGGACAGCAAGTATTTTCAAACACAAACCCTTATTTACTGCTGAAAACACACACCCAATTAAAGGACACACACACACACACACACACACGTGCATGCGCAGGTGAAGAGGGGCGGAGGAGTGTTTTCTTGCGAGTGCAGAATGAGACCTCCTTCACATCTCTGTCAGGAAGTGTTCTCTTCTCAAAGGTCATCCTTTGCATCTCCACCAGAAATGTCAGCTGAAATTGGATTGTGGGAGTGGGGGGGGGGGGAGGGGGGGGGCAGGGGGTGTAAATGAATCAATAAATATCTAAACAAATCAGCAAAGAAGCCATCAAAGCTGAGCGCGTGCCAGCAGACGGAGGTGACGAGACGGGCGGCCATTATTAAATCTGAAAAATAGAAAAAAATTAGCCGCGGAGAAAATGAATCTATTTATGAGCGAGGCGGCAGCTACGCTTTCGGCACACACACACACACACACACACACACACACACACACACACACACACACACACACCCCGGCCGCAGACTGAGGTGCACCAACAGATGCAGCTCCGGCTTGATATTGATGACGGCGCTGATTCCCCGGCCAAGAGTGGGGGAGGGGGGCAGGGGGGGTGAATGCTAAGCTAAGGCAAACCTGGGTGTGTTTACTCCACTGCAGAGGGGGAGGTGACCCCCCTCCTTTTTAATAATTCTGTTTGGTGCAGATGCCGGGGGGGGGCGGGCTCGGCTCCTCCGGAGGGTTTGGCTAATGAAGGTAGCGTGGGGGGGGCAGATCTCCATCCAGGATGTCACCCGGGAGCAGGGGTGAGGGGGGGCGACCCCCCCAGACCTGCACCGCCTGAGGAGGTCTGACAGCACCAGACAACACCATCCCATCTAGAAATCTGGACACATTCGGAAAATGTCACGGAAGAATGACATTAAAAGTCCCGACAACAAATGATCGCAGAGCTGATGTCATGTGATCGCTGACCTGATCACATGATCAAAGTCCTGATCACATGATCAAAGTCCCGATCACATGATCAGAGTCTCGATCACATGATCGCAGAGCCGACGTCACTTGATCAAACTGAGGTTGGAAGCCAGCGCAGGGTGTGACGTGAAGACGTCTGAATATTTGTTTCTGGGTGAGAAAGTGAAAGTGAAAGTGAAAGTGGATCCGTGGGAGAGTTTGGACGAAAGGGAAATGAACTTCTAAAAGATAATTAGATTTTATAATCAAAGCTGAGTGTGGAGATCAAAGAGATGGAATAAAAGTGTGACTTAGTGGAAAAAACCTCTCGTGAGCAGAGAAGCAACGTGAAGGTTCAGAATAGAGGCTTCAATGAAGACACTTGGAGATCTTCTTCATGAGATGAAACCATGACACTTCTGATATTTGGAGAAATACAGATATAATGAGGAAAAAAAAATCACAATTAAATGGAAATAAAAGGAAACGTGAATTCAAGAAGTCGGTGATTGACAGCTGGATCGTCCAATCCAAAGCCCAGCGTTTCCTCAGCCCCCAGATGGTTTCTTCCAGATGTTTCTGGGCGTTGATCCATCCGGCATGTCATGTGACTGCCCCGCCCCGGTTAGCATCACCCTTTCGGCTAACAGACGCTAGCGGCCTCCCTCAGAGGTTAGCTTACATTTGAGGCGCACTTGCTCAGGTTAGCGTCGCTAACGCCACAATAATGGCCGCCTGACATTGGCGAGCAAAGACCCTGACAGTTTTAGAAGATAACGGCAGAAAAACAACACTAGCCGTGAATCCAGCGCTAACCTGCCGCCGACCCGCTGCCGGCGCCAGAGGTCAAAGGGAATGTGGAGAATCCGGTAGGTTCAGATCCACGGCTGCACGCCGTCCGCTCCCTCTGGGAAGATGGCCGCCGCCGCCGCCGCCGCTCTCCCGGCAGCCGCGTTGCTCAGAAACATCACAAGGACCGCCTCCGCTCGTCCGGAGATCCTGCAGAGGAACCCCTCCGCCGGGCGCCGGCTGACCTCCACGCCACCCCGAGGAGCGGCCGCCATGAAGAGGTCGTCAGGAAGAAGAGCAGAAGAGACGCCCCCAGCCGCCGTTAGCATCTGAAAGACGCCGCCAAGAGATGCGGAACAAGGAAGTTGCCCGTGAACCTCGCCTTCACCAGACAGAAGAGCGTCCTGCTTTCGCCGGCCGTTCTGGCGAAGGGAGGGGGGGGCGGAAGGCCGGGTGGGCGGGGCTTAACTTTGAATTCATCATATTTGACGCCCGCTCGTCTTCATGGAACGACTGATCCGTCCGCGGCCCAGAAGCTGATCGTATCACCGAGGAAACAACCGGCGGGCCAAGATTTTGTTCCCTCCTGATGAAGATCAGATGATTCCACCGATCCGAGAAGCGTCCAAAGGACGGAGCGCCGCCGTTTCTCCACCAGCTCACCCTCGGCCTCCGTAATCCGTCGCGGCACGGTGTTTGCTAGCTGCTGCCGCGACCCTTCGCAGGAGCTTCCAGGAAGAGGAGGAGCTCAGGGACGAGTGTGATCGGCGGGAGGACGGCGGGAGCGTTCCGGGCCGCCCATCCATCCGTGGCCGACTCAGGAGTTTATTAAAGAGGTTGTTTTCCCGCTGAGGAAAAAGGCTTTACATTCTATCTCCTCGGCGCAGGACGTCGGCCCGCGAGCCGGAGGGGCCGTCGCTGGTCTGGTGCGTTCAAAGACAGGCA
>NC_141310.1:14182500-14265000 GCF_037954325.1 Fistularia commersonii
CACTGGTTCTTCCTTCCGGAAGCCTCCAATTGCCTCTTCAGCGCCTCGGCCTTCCTCCTCCAGTGCTGGTCTCCCTGGAGCCTCTGGAAGGTGCTGGAGAAGAAGGCCTCCACCAAGACTCGTCGCAGCAGGGACGACTTCTCCTTCTTCAGGGCCTGCAGGGCGGTGGACCTGCGGCCGAGGCTGGAGCTCCAGAGGTCCTCGGCCCGCCGCTCCCCGTGGAGAAGCTCCAGCTCCTTCTTCAGGGCCCGGTCGTGGCCGGAGGTCCGGATCCAGCGGGCCGGGCCGAGCAGCGCCCGCTCCTTGCGGGTGTCGGCGTGAGTCTTCTGGACCTCGGCGTTCAGCTGCCCGATGGTCTTCTTCTCTAAGCTCAGGTTATGGAAGCGTCCCTCCAAAGCACGGACACGTTCCAGGGACGCTCCGTCCGTCGGTTCCAGGACGGATCCAGGGGCCCGAACGCAAACCTCCTCGGTGGAGCCCGGCTCTGTGGAGACCTCCTGCGGCCAGGACATCGTGCTGTGAATGTTCTGGACCTGCAGGAGGTCCCTCTAAATCCTGGAGCGGCACCTCTAATCTTCAACATCTGAGCTGCAACAATGAAGCTTCATCTGAGAACTCAGAAGGTTCCTGACACATGAAAGACACTCAATGAGGAGACGCGTCACAGCTACAAGCCCCGCCCACACACACACACACACACACACACACACACACACACACACAGATCTTGGGCTCTAGCAGGTTAGCATGTCATTGCTGAGAGAGACAACACATCAGGAGATGAAGACCAGGAGACACGGACCAGAAGAAAGATGGCAGAGGAGGCCCAGCGGATCGAGAAGAAAAAGACGGTGCAGAGCAGATACCAGAGAAGAAGAAGGAGAAGAAGAAGAAGAAGGAGAAGGAGAAGAAGAAGGAGGAGAAGAAGGAGAAGATAGGGGAGATGAGCCCGTGTTCCTGGATGGAAGCAGCAGAACTGAACACTGAACATCCACTGTGAATTACTTTGGGCTGCTGACTTGCCAAGAATAGCAGGTGGAGTGTTTGAGTGTTGCTGCTCCAGACTGTGTGTGTGTGTGTGTGTGTGTGTGTGTGTGTGTGTGTGTGTGTGCGCTCTGCCCACCACAGGACTACGCGGTGTGTCTGATTGCAGCCATGCAGCCGGCGATGGCAGCAGTCACCTGCTTCCAGGGCGGGTGAAGCTCCATGGGATGGGAGAAGAACCAGACCCTGACAGAAGATTCTCCTCCTCCACCTCCTCCACCTTCTGCTCCTCTCCACTTTCAAGTTTAAATGATACAAAACCGCACACGCACACACACACACACACACACGCCATCAAAGGTGGAAGGTGACCATCAGGGCTTCCCTTCCACACCCCGGTGAATCCTTCTGGTCTCGGCTCCTCATGGAGAAGAACCCTGCCGTCTGGTCGCCGAGGACCAGGAGCCAATCCCGGCTGACCCCGGCTCCAGAGGCGGGGCTTAACCTGCCTGTCAATCATCTCCCGTTAGTCAGCGTCACGGAAACGAGTGTTTTTTAACACACACACATCTGAACCTTCTTCGGCACAAGCTAACGCTGCTAGCCATGAGCTAGCGATCGGCCATCTAATAACTGCAAAACACGGTTAGCTTCTCTTTAGCCTGATGTAAACTAGCATCTCTTGAGGACCGTTTAGCTTCTCTGCGGCCATAATATGGAGAAAACAAGAGCTTGAAGTGTCACGACTGGTGGAGTCGCTGTGAAGCCCCCCCACAAAAACTAGCTAACTAGTTAACGGCGGATGTGACCCGGCTCGGGAGGCGACGGCTCACCGACTCATTAACCGCAACGGGTGGCATTTGTGACACGCCGGCTAATTAACCCCAAACACACCTCGTCACAGGAGACGTGACGGTTCCGGCTTCCGGAGCCCGGGGGCCGCCGGGTCCAATTAGTGCCTGGAAAACGTCAGCGGGCGGGGAACCAATCACAGCTGCCACGGGGACGTGGGGGCGGGATTTAACCCCAACGGCTCAACCGTCAATCGCGAGGCGGCGTTCTGACCGGAGACCTGCAGATACCTCCTGTCCTTCACACCTTCCCACAATTTACGCTTCGTCCGCCTGCTTTCCGACAGCGGCGGGAAGAGGGGGAACCTGTGGGGAACCCGAGCAGGAGAACCCGAGCAGGAGAACCCGAGCAGGAGAACCCGGAGATGGCGAGTGGAAGCTAACTAGCGCTGGTGACCTCTGAGGAGCACCGCTGGAGCTCCGCTGTGGGCTGACATCTCGCATCCTGAACATCTTCACAGTTGTAAACACGCCAGCGCCTTGGACTTTGGCTGATTTTCGGAGAATAAACACGTCCGGCGTCTCATCCGTGAGTCACGAGTGTGAAATATGGCGACGCCGTTGCCGTGAGACAGAGTGTCATTCGGGAGGCGACCGGAGATGTTTTCATGTGCGAGCCTCCACTTTACGCTCCCTGATGTCATTTGGCGTCGTGGCCTGTTTCCCATCAGGCTGTCAACAAAAGTAGCGGTCGTGCCTCACGGCGCCCGCCGCCCGCCGCCAGGCCCTTCAGTAGGGAAGGATTAGAGCGCCATGAGGTCGACACCAAGAACAGAGACGGTAGAAGACATTAAGATGACAATGATCGTCCGGACGAGAACGCTCGTGAACATCAAACCGCGGCCTCCAGACCGACCCGGTTCCCGGCTCGGCCCCGGGGCCGGGGAGGCTCATTTGCAGAGTTCTACCTGGATGATCCTGATAAATTCATCATTTCATTTATTGATGTTCCGTTTCAGGCGTTTGCGTACAGTTTGTCTTCCACATCTTCACATCAATGATGAACATCCAGAAATGTTTCCTGAAGGTTCCCCCTCCTCTGACCTGGAACTTGGTGCAGCCCAGGCACTTACTCACACATCCATAACTTTATCCCAATCAATCGTTTTATAAATAATGAGGATCGGATCATTTTTCTGGAGCGATTAGCTCATTTTCTTTAGAATTTTGTATTTTAGCTGGGAAATTCATCCGGCAGCTTCTTTGAGGTGTGGTCCGGTGTGAGGTCATTTCCTGTTCCGGTTTAGTTGTTAAGTGAGAAGAATCCAAGTTCATAAGTCTTGTGGACGAGTCTTCTCAGGCTACATTTCTATGCAGAAGAGGTCTCTGGAACGTTCCCACCATGGCAGTGAGACCCCTGGTGGAGGCTGGTCCACCGGTCCACTGATCCACTGGTCCACTGGTCCATCGGTCCACTGGTCCACCGGTCCACTGGTCCATCGGTCCACTAGTCCACTGGTCCACCGGTCCACTGGTCCATCGGTCCACTGGTCCACTAGTCCACTGGTCCACCGGTCCACCGGTCCACTGGTCCACTGGTCCACCAGTCCACCGGTCCACTGGTCCACTAGTCCACTGGTCCACCGGTCCACTGGTCCATCGGTCCACTGGTCCACCGATCCACTGATGCACTGATCCACTGGTCCACTTGTCCACCGGACCACTGGTCCACTAGTCCACTGTAGTTTTTGAGCGGAGAGCCTCCTGACAAACACGGGTCTGGCCGGCCACCAAGCAGGCCCGTGGGCCACCAGCCTCCTTCCATCTGCTGCCGACGCGGGCCGGGCGGGGGCGAGCCCGAGGAAACGGGAAGCGGCTTCGGTCCCGGCCGAGCCATCTGTTGGGCCGGGGGAGGGGCGGTGCCATCTTGTTCTGAGCGTGTCCGCCAGGGACCGCTAGCGAGTCACCGGAGCCGACTCATTGGACCCGACTGTCAGTCCATCCAAAATAGGAGTGGACATTGTGAGGTGTAACTGGCTGCACTGGACCGGTAGGACACACGCCGCCATCTTGGATCTGGTCCAGCGATGGGCCAATCAGGTGCTAGCAGGAAGAGATAGCCTTATGTCCGACGCTGCGTACGTCCAGGGCGAGGCGGCGGCGGCGGCGGGCGGTCCGATTCTGCCCCGTCTTCCTGTCCGGAGACGGGGGTTCTGATTTACGAGGCGGTCCTCCGGCGCCTCGGCCCCGGCGCCGCTGACTTAATGTGGGATGTTTAATAAAATAGAGCGTCTCTGGTGGGCTGCGGGAGGTTATTGATCCACAGCCGCCCTCCTCGCCTTCTTCCACTCTGTTGTTTTGTTTCTCTAATAGCACTGGGGCTCTTCTGGAGCCCAAACACTTCAGGGGAGTGAAGTAGCACTCGTCTAGATTAAAGCGCACACCTAACATCAATCACACAACCTCCGTGTGTGTGTGTGAGAGAGGCTCCACACACACACACACACACACACACACACACACGCACACACACACACACACACACATGAAAAGGGGGTGCTGAGGGGGAAGCGGCAAACGGAGGAAGCACAGATGAGCAGTATTGGCGCTCACGAGGACGGCCGGCGTTTAGAAGCGTGTCAGTCTGAATCCGATGCCAGCAGGGGGCGGAGCATCCAATGAGAGGGCGGAGCATCCAAGGAGGGGGCGGAGCATCGGTTCTGTTGTACCTAACGGCCTCCGGGCCTTGCAAACCGCCGTCACGACTCCAGACAGGAAGAGCTCAGCGCCGCCAGCAGGTCCTGAAGCAACTGAACCAACAGCCATCAGAGGTCACATGATGGTTTGTTACAGTTAGCACTTAGCAGTTAGCACTTAGCAGCTAACACAGCGACCTCCTCCAAATGGCTCCGCCCCCTTTTTGGGTGACTTTTCTTGCAAGCAGGTGTGAGGCACGTCACCACCACCACCTCTGCCAGGGAGACAAGATCAACAACATTTCTCCATCCATGACGTCCTTATTCATCGTGTGGTGAAAAACTGATCATCAAAAGAAAGCGACGTCCAAAACTTCATTTAGTGCAAATTGCGCAAAACAGAAGCCGAGCGCATTTGAACGCGAATGACGAGAAGAAGCGGGTTCTGAGTGGCAGCCGGCTCGGGGAGGCAGGAGCAGAGGAAAGAGCAAACAGAAGGAAAAAGACACCAAAGTGAAGCAAGCTCATCGGGTGGAGACATCTGGCAGGGCTTCCTGAGAAGATGCTCCAGATGTTGTCTGAGGTCTGGCCGCCGTATGATGTCGGTTTACATACGAACCTAAAGGGCAACAGGGAAAGGTAGTGGGGTAACAAAGGGGGGTTGTTGTTCTGATCAAGGTGACGGTGATCGAGAACCAGACGGAGAAGATCGGCGGGTCTCAACTTCTCCCGATGGATCCGCAGAGTCCCGGATGGTCCGGGTGAAGAAGAGAACCGGGTTCAGAGAAGGACCCGGCGCTGCTTCTTGGCACCGAGCGTCGTCGCTCAGGAGGAACGGGGCGCCGCTCTTCTCCAGAAGAAAAAAAAAAAACAAAAAAACATGAAAAACGTGAGAACGGTGAGAATCCGTCTCAATTATGGCGGCGTCCGGGACGGCGAGCCGGAGAACACCGCATCGATATCACAGCCACGGCCAAATTGACCGAATTATGGCGGGATTAAAAAATGATTCCCCGCCATAGAGGGGGCTCGGCGCCGCTAAAGGACGGAGCCCGGTTTTCCCGGCAACCACCGGGCCGAACCCGCGGGGACGGATAAACGGGGGCTCATTTCAGTTCGATAGCGTGCGAAATGAAAAAAGGGCCGGAATGAAATTTCAATTGATCGCTCGGTCATCGGAGGTTTCCCGGGGACGGATCCTCCGGAAGGGGGGCCAACAGTTGCTCCTGCTAAGTGCCGGTCCCCGCAGAGCGCCCATTACTCAGGTTACGCTGCCGTAAAACCGGCGCTAAACGGGCGGCTCTGACAGCGCCGCTAGTTAATTGGCGGCGACTAAATTTGGGGATTTCTTCGTTAAGGTGCGGCGCCCCCTCCTTCTCCGAGCGCCGCGGTTCCGCCGAGTCGTTCTCGGGTTTCCGGCGGGCTGCACGCTCTTCGGTATTATTTGTGTGCGTGCTACAAATGAAAGGCCGCCGCGGGTCGCCGAGCCGCCCGATGAGCTCAAAGATGACGCCAATCAGCGCCTCCGCTGGTAGAGCAGACGCCGGCCGAAGGTTCACAGCCGAGGGCAGCACTAATTCAAAGGGTAAACAAACGTGCGGGAAAACGGAAGGATGGAACGGCGCCGGACGCTCCCCGAGCGCCGGGTCGGGCCAGGCATCGACGGGAAGGTTCCCCGTTGGCTTCTACGGGCCGGAGGTTTCACCCTTCCTTGTTTGCAAGAACATCCTGGAACTTTCCCAAGATGTACGAGACGTTCAAGGAGCCGCGGGGATTCTCCACCTTCTGTCGCTCTTCCTCCCAGAAACGATCGGAACGAGCTTCGCCGGCTCTCCGGATTTGATTTGCGGCTCCTAAAGCTGAGCGCGATCGATGCGGCGGCCGGATCTCGCACCTCGACAGATGGCGGCGGGTGATCGGAGCTCTGGGACGGACCAGAACCATCGAGGGAGCGGCGGCAGAGGTCGACACTGATCCAGACAAACCGGTCCGGTAACTTGATTCTACACGGGACTTCAGGCGGAGAAGACTGAGATTCTACCTAATGAAGCTGGACATCAGCAGATGAGGACCATGAGTTTCATCTTCTGAGGACCAAACCCGTGAAGCTGAAGGTCTTTGTTTCCCCGTCTGCACAACATCCCTGCCCAGGGTACCCTCACGGTACCCTCAGGGAGGCCTGAGGGAGGCCTTCACAGTGGAGGCCAGCGAGGTGTTTGTCCTCTGAGCAGAAGGAGTGACGGAGGCCCACCACGGTTCTCCGTGGGGGTTCTGGGGTACGATTCCCGTTCACGCCCTGGCTTGGACAGGCGAACCAGTTCCTCAAGGTAAGAAAACATCTCTTCCTTGAATGGTAATTGTTTCAGGCCCGACCGAAACCACCGTCCCCCCGGCCGAGGCTCGGAGGCTCGGAGGCTCGGAGGCTCGGAGGCTCGGAGGCTCGGAGGCTCGGTGGCGGCCGCCATCTAAGCGCCTTCTGACGCCGCTGACGCTCCGGGGCCAGGATTCGCCATTTGCCCCTCGCCGTTCCGCGTCGCCGCCCGGCCGATCCCACGACAGGTGGATCAGATGCACGCCGCGGGCTCAGCCAATGGGGGAGGGGGATTTTGGCAGGGCCGGACGCTCTGGAAGGGCGGCTTCTTGCACATGACTGAACGCGTTGGCTGCCCAAAAATGAAAATGACTATAATTAGCGCGTCACTGCGCCAAGTGTCATCGGGCCGCCGTCACCCGGATTCAACTGAACCCAGGCGGGTTCGTCGGCCGCCGTCTGGGAGGCGGGGCTTCCGACCACAGCGAGCACAACGCCACGCTTTCATCACACAGTTAACCGTCATTAAACGCCAGGAATCTCAGCTGCCGAGGCCATTTTGAAATGCTACTCCTTTAGCCGTCGGGCCTGTAAGTGCCTTGTTCATTAAGTCTGGGATTTATGTATCGTGGCCAATAAAAGTCAGTGTTTGGAAGCCTGGTCTCCATGCTAATTAGGGAGGGGAAGCGTCTCTCCAGCGGAGAAGATAGGACGGCCGTGCACGCCGCCTCTGTACAACCAGCGTGTCCACGAACACGGCCCATAAAGAGCAACATGGGTGTTAATTTGCAGGGACTGGAGGCGCAGAGGGGTAGGAATCACAGAGGGGGCAGTAAATCCACCCTGGCTTTTGGTGAGGATGAAGAAGATGTAGAACCTCCGACACTCAGGTGGGGGGTGGGAGGGGTCTGATGTCAGCTGATGTAATCTGGTCTGACCCCCATCAATCCATGCTAAGCTAATCTCCGTTGCACTGTGCTGGGTGAGTCGCAGGACTGAACCCGAGCGGAGCCGGAAGTTGGTGCAAAGGATCTCCTCGGGCTCCGTCTTCTCTCCCGGTTTCCATGATGGACGACTTAAAATAGCCTTTGCTTCTTTTGCTTCCCCGACCGGTCGATTCATCATTTATTCTTTGATCGTTTAATTCCATGCTTCCGCACGCTTCATTACTCCCATCAAAACTAATTACAACTGTGCCGCCCGCTAGCTTAGCATGAATAAAAAAAGTAAGGGCTCTCTGCTTCTTCAGGCTGAAGGCCGACGCCTCCTGCTTTAGCATCGCTAGCTACCCTGCGGCAAGTACGTCCAGCACGCCGTGTGACCAGACGCTAATTTATCAGCGATCTGTGATTAACGAGTGTCAATCAACTGGGTCGCAGACGCAGGAGCGACCTTCTTCTAGCCTTTTCTTTTTCTCCTTCTCCGCCTCGGGGGGCGGAGCCTCGTCCGCCCATCGACAACGCTCGCCGTTTTAGCGTCACCTGCTTTTGCTTTTGCGCAGCGTGTCATCTTGCGCTGCGATGATTGAAAGTCACGGCGTCTTCCGCACACTTGGGAAGATGAAGAGGTCTAAAAAAACAACGGCAACAAAAGCTTCCCCCGCCGTGAGGGGGCGGGGGGGCAACAAGCGCCGCCCCGCCGCTTGTTTTACCCGGAAAAGACGGACGGGGTCCGAATCAAAGTCAGAAGTAATTCATCAAGCGCCGGGGCTCCAACAGGAAGTAGAAAACGCAGACGCCAAACGCAGCCGGTGAAAATCAGACCCCGTCGTCCTTGACATGGAGCCGACGGGGGCGGCGGCGGGGGGGCGGGGGGGTCCCGAACATTCGCCGCCGTATGAAAAGCCCTTCGCTTGGTTCAGGTGGCTTTCTGCCGCCGTCAGCACTTACACCTCCACGTCGTCCCGCTGAGCGCGATAATCTTTAATCAAATGAGCCGCCGCGCCGCGCTGGATCCCGGCCAGAGGCGCCGCCGAGCATGCAAATATGGCCGCCTTCCACTGCTGCGACGAACCCGGCCTTCTCCCGATACTACCCATCCCCGTCGGGAGTTGCATAAAATGACATCTGCTGCGGCGGCAACACCTGGTGTCTCCGCTGATGAAGAAGAGGACGTCCTCATTGGGGTGGCAGGAAGAGGAGCTTCCAGGAGTCCAATGAGATTCCAACCACAAGTTCCTTCCAAACAGAGGACGGGTCATCAGGCGGACTCAGTAACTCAGAGAGGACTCAGGAACCCAAAGAGAAACCAAAGGGAACTCAGAGAGGACTCAGGAACCCAAAAGGCATTCAGGAACCCAAAGGAGAAAACCTGATCGAGACAAATGATCCCTTCAGAAGGTATGATTCAGCAACATCAACAGACCAAAAGAGGCTGCACCCCCTGGTCAGCCCTAGGGGTCACTCTAAGGAGGTCCAGCAGTCCTTCAGAAACAGGTGAAAAAGGTTCGGCCATTAAAGGAAAGCGAACACTTAAGTGACAACAGTACGTTCTGATGGAGGCAGAATGTTCTCCGGGTTCCACCAGAATCCTCGCCCTGCCTGGTAGAACAACCCGGTGGTTCGGTATCATCGGACCAGGGGCCTCCTCCTCCTTCTGCGGCGGCATGTCTATGGAATCCGACAATGGCGGTGCGATGCCTAACTTCGGTCGGCTCTGAGCGAGTCTGAAGGAACCGGGATTAAAAATAAAAAAAGATTTCAAAGGGGGGAAGTTTGGACTTGAAACAGAAAAAGAGGTTTCAAAGGAGGGGGAAGCAAGAGGGCTGGTTTGGAGGGAAGCTGGCGAAAGGAAGCGAACCCAGTCTTCGGTCCTTTCAAGTGGAATCACGAGGGACCGCATTTGCAGCCGCCGACTTTCAGCCGGCCCGCGGCGCCCCCTACAGGCATCGGCCGGTACTGCAGCCGGAAGTGTACCGACTTCTGCCGCGTGTTTGATCCCAGGCGTCCATCACTGCGTCCTCATGTGAGGACCTTTGTAGACCTTTGTAGACCGGTCCTCGGTCCGGACGGACCCGCGTGACCCCACGGGTCTGCAAACGGACCGCAGCGACTGCAGGGGCCGTAAATTAAAGGCCAAATCGTCCCGTCTTATTTCCAACGCCATCGACTGCATCGGACCGCGAGGGGACAAAGTTTAACTGACATCTGGGTTCTGGTGTGGAACCCGTCCACATCGCGGTCGACCAATCGGGTGCGGCCAGGAAGCACAGCACTGCCGTGCGCTTCTGTCTGTATCTTAGAAATCAGAGATGCAGCGCTTCGGAGGATGGCGTCCCATATTTCGATCTTCAGATCCACCCTGACGGCGCCGCAGACCCCGAGGGTTGGAGCAGAACCTCCAGTTCTGGAGGAGAAGCTGGCGGGGTCAGATGTGAGTATCAGAGAGGCTCCGTGAAAATGGAGGATCTCATGGAGGAGATCACCGGGAGGAGACTCCATCCACCTTCCAGCCGCCAGGAAGGAGTCGGCCGTGGAGCGCGGCTCCTTCCCCGCGGGGACCAATGAAGCGCCCGGGTGGCGGCGGGTGGTGGGGGGGCCGCCAGACGCCATACGGCGTGTTCCTGATGAAAGCCTCTTTGAAGGATGATGCCGACGCTTCCTTTCTCATATCGAGACGTGGGGAGAAAATAAAAACGCTTCCGACAGGCCAATCCGAGGAGGCCGAAAGGAGGGTCCGGTGCACGGCGGCGTTTAAGGTGCCGTGATTGTGGATGACGGCGCCATCGGCGGCGGGTGGCGAGACGTGGCGGGCGGCAGACCTCCTGCCCGCTGCTACCGGAGGCAGGACTCTGAAGGCTGCTGGTCCTCGGCGGGATGGAGGCGAGTCGGGGGGGGGGGTCTCAGATTAAATGTTCCCCTCACGTCCTTGGTGGAGATAGTCTTCTCCAATTTCACTGGAAATATGATAAATCTGCAGCTGAGGGGCGTCTCTCCAGGAGAATTCAATTAGGTAAGAAAAGAGAAGAGGATCAGGGCGATATTAGAAAGCTGATCGCAGAGCCCCCCCCCCCCCCCCCCCGCCCGCCCGCCCGCCCGCCCGCCCGCCACCAGTAATGAACCCGTCCGTTTCCTCCGGCGTGGTGAGATTGATTTGACTACCCGGCTCAGAGTTCATCCTCTCTTCTTTTTTCCGAGCCTCCATCAAAGGCCGGTGTCACCGCCGCGCCGAGGAAGTCCTCAAGTGTGGAATTGGAATTGGAATCAGGAGCGCCGGGTTCGGACCCGGCGGCGCCGCCGGCCTCCCGAAGGCCCGCCGCCCGGCCGCGCCCGGGTAATTACTGCGCCGCCTCATTGTTGCATCGACGCCGCAGGACGGCCGGCGCCGCCTTCGAGTCACATGACTCACCCACGTGACCCGGACCGACCCGGGGGGGGGGGGGGGGGGAGCGTGAGGACGGACCCGCGGGGGAAGCGACCGGCCCGCCGCCGGTCGGATTTGACGGCGTTTCACGGCGCCGCGGAGCGCCATGCGGCCCGGATGGCCGAGCCCGGCGGCGCCTTCCACTCGGATTTTTCTTCCATTAACATCTGAAAAGCCCGTAAGCCCTGATGTATTATTGAGCGATGTTGTTGCTGGAACCCTCACTGTTTGTTTTGTAGGTTTTATTCCGAGCGTTAGCTGTTAGCCTCCTGCCCCGGACCTTCATCCTTCATCTCCACGGTGACAAGAGCCCTTCTTTAATCCCGCAGCCTTCCTCCTCACACGGACGGTTCGGGACGTTCGGAAACTTAAAAACGAAACGATAACGGCGACGAACGGACTTATCGACTCCCGTCCCAGCAAGGACGCTCCTGATGGGCTTTAAAAACAACCGACGCCTTCCGACATTTCCCCCCAAAAACAAACACCATTTGTCATTCCCGTCTCGGCCGGCGGTAATCCGTCCGGCGGCTCCGGGTCTGAAGTCCACTTTGTTTTGTTCAAGGTTTGTGATCCCGAGAATAATTCATGTGATCCTTTTACTTTTTAATTTGTTTCATCTGCCAGACGAGGCCGGTCCGAGGCAGAGCTCCGCAGCCGAAGGTGACGCCGCTTCTCCGACCTCCCGACGTTCATCGGCGCCGCTCACGGCTTCCTGCTCACGGACTCTTAAAGACGGGGGAGTTTTTTATGTGCTCAGAATTACCGCCGACATTATTTCCAGCTCTCGGGTTCCCGCCGGCGATACACGAGGGGACGTTTGCGTCCGATCGGAAGCGGGAACGGCGGCGTCCCGTGATGAATGGTCCTTATTTACCCTCGGAATATTAATATTCACTTAGGAGCCGCTCGGCCATTTATCACCGCACCTCCGAGGAATTAATCCACCGACGTCGTTGCTGTTTCCGAGGAAACAAGGCTCCGGAAGCGTCCTGGAAGGAGACGCCGCCGCTCCCTCCAGAAAGGCTGGACGCCGGGAGTTATGAAAATCCGCTCGCTTGAAGAGTCAAAAATAAACAACTACAAAACCTGGGAAGGACCGGACACGGCAGAGCCCGGGTCCAATCCCCTGCCCGGGTCTGGCCGAGGGTTCTGGCGGGCCTGCCGGTCGCAGGGAGGCCCGGCGCTGCGAGGCGGGAAGGAAATTAAAAAGTCAATATGTGAGCGGACAAAACGGCCCGGTCACAAAAAACAGGATGATTTCTTTTTCTTTTGAATTTGCCGTTTTTCCGCTCCGCGGGGAACTGGAATCCTGGCGGACCGTCTAAGACCGGGTTCAAGCGGGAACACGCCGCTCTGCGGCGCCCCCAACCCTTCGGGAACCGTCCGTCCACGGCTCTCGGGTCGACACCAAGATGGCGGCGGGTCATTAACTCCTAAAACTTGGCAAGTGTTCGTCCCAGATCGGCCCTCCACCTTCCCTCTCTGCGTGGTTCAAAAGGAGAAATGAATCATTCGCCCTCCGCCTCGACGGTAGCGAACCCGTCCGCTCGCTCACTTCGTCCGGCGTTTTCACCCCCTTTATATTTCATTTTAGTTATTTTACTTTGTGCCTCATTCAGTCGAGGCTGAACGAGAGCGCTAACCGGCTAAAGCAAAGGCTAATATCGAGGAATACAGGGATCTCAAACATGTGATAGAAGAACATCAGCCAGAAGGAAAGGAAAGGTGTACAAGACAGTGGTGAGACCAGCCATGATGTTTGGACTAGAAACTGTTCCAATGACCAAAAGACAGCAGGCAGAACTAGAGGTTGCAGAGATGAAGGTGTTGAGGTTCTCTTTGGGAGTGACCAGGATGGAGAGGATCAGGAATGAGTCTATCAGAGGAGCAGCACATGTTAGATGTTTTGGAGAGAAGGTCAGAGAAGCCAGACTGAGATGGTTGGGTCATGGACAGAGGAGGGATAGAGAATATATTGGTAGACGGATGCTGGAATTGGAGCTGCCAGGCAGGAGGTCTGGAGGAAGACCAGAGAGAAGATTTATGGACGTCGTGAGAGAAGATATGAAGGTAGTTGGTGTGAGAGAGGAGGATCCAGAGAATAGGGTTAGATGGAGAAAGTTGACTCGCTGTGGCGACACCTGAAGGGAAAAGCCGAAAGAAGAAGAATCTGTCACAGGGGTGCAGGACATGTATGACCGAGCAAAGTGATGATTGAGATGTTCTGGACATGAACAAAGGAGTGTTCATGTCCAAACCATGGTGAAGATCTGGGTAGAAGATTGCTGAAGGTGAAGCTGCCAGGCAAGAGGTCTGGAGGAAGACCAAAGAGATGATTTATGGACGTCGTGAGAGAAGATATGAAGGTAGTTGGTGTGAGAGAGGAGGATCCAGAGAATAGGGTTAGATGGAGAAAGTGGACTCGCTGAAGGGAAAAGCCGAAAGAAGAAGAAGAAGAAGAAGAAGAAGAAGAAGATCTCAAACAAGGATCCATCTGATGGCGGAGGAGATGCCAGCTCTTCCCTGAAGCCAAAGGGTTTATGTTCCAGACTGACCACGCAGCCCCTCCTCCAACCCTCTCCACCGGCCGACATCCTGGAATATGGCGTTCATCCATGACGGCGTTGCGAGCCGCCGGCTCGTGACTTTATTTTGAAGGACCAGCAGAGACCTGGACCGGAGGTACCAAGATGACCCTGCATGATTTACCCCTCAGGTTGACTTGGGGTTTGAGCCCCGCCGGGGGGGTGAGGTTGGTTTGATGATTTATTTACAGCGAAGGAAGCCATCCATCTCTCCCAGCTTAGTCGGGGTTGGCTGCCGAGGTGTGTTAATTAAGTGGCGAAGCACTAATCTCTTAATTGTTTTGTGTGGGAGGGAAAAAAAAAAGAAGCGGCGGCAGAGAGTCATTAAACTGGAGAATTAAATTTCAGAGACACCGATACCTGCTGATCTGGTGGCGTCTGCGGTGGCGGCGGGAAGAGGGACGGCGGGAGTTTCTGCAGTTCTAGTTTGTTCGCTTTGATTAGTTTTTGGGGCGCGAGTGTTTCGGCTCAGCGGCCTTTCCAAAAAATCATGGGGCGCCGCGTTTCCTGTCGGTGGGAACGTTCACATGCCAGGTCGTCCGAGGAGCAAGATGTTCCCGGCTCGCCTCCCGAGTTCCCACAGATCAGGGGGGTTAGCTTAGCCGCTAACCTCCTTCAGTTTCGGACGGTCGGGGTTTTTGCATTGATACCGACAACGGTCACATCGGTCCTGCGCTCGGACCCGTCGGCCGGGACCCCCCGGGTCCACCAGGACCACTTCCTGCCCGGGTTCTCCATCTTCACCGCGCGGACCTGAAACTGTCGGTCGGTTCCCCGAAGAATTGGAACGCGAGCGCAAACGGTCGGATGTCTCTTTGTGATCGGACCGGTCCGGGTCCAGGCCCGCCCCCGGTCCGGCTCAGGACAGGGTCTTCTGATGCCCCGACGAGGCTCCGATCCCTCGGACTTCCCTTTCAAGAGGGGACGGACGATTCTAGAAGTCCGCGTCTGGATGTGAACGCGGAGCCGAGCGGTCGGTTTATTGACTCCATTAATTGGCGCCTCAGCCGGCGGGTAGAAGAAACAAATACCAGATTTGATTTGTTCAAATCCCTCAAATGAATCCCGTGGAAACGCTACAACAGAAACAAGGAAAAGCCAAAGCGAAAGGTTAAGCCGAGCGATGTGCGCGGCGCTTCCCCGGCTCGGTCCTCATGCTAATTACATCGACAAATTAGCATTTATGTGTTGACAGGAGGAATTTACACCTGCGGCGGCGGGAAGGAGGCCCGCGGACCCGACCGGTTCGAGCGGCGCTGATATTTATCCAGGTGCCGCGACAACAACGCTTTTGTTCACACGGCTGACGGCGAGCGAAGGCGCCTTGTTCGGGGGAGCGGGAACACGCCGCGCCGGAAGCTTCATGAATGTTTCATCTCGTAAAAATGTCAGCTCGCGAAAACAGGCCCGCTCCGGCTTTATTTGCCATTCTGAACGCGGGTTTCCGAAACCAAGAGGCTCCGAGACTCCCTGCGGTCAGACGGACGCCACGGCTCATTCCATAGGACCGCGAGATCAACCCAGGCTGGGATCTCCAGAGGAGGTGGTGTGCCCAGGATCCAGCCAGCTTCAGGAAGGAATCTGAGCTGTCAGGGGGATAGAAGGGGAATAGAAGGGGAATATAAGGGGAATATAAGGGGATATAAGGGGAATATAAGGGGATATAAGGGGAATATAAGGGGAATATAAGGGGATATAAGGGGATATAAGGGGAATATAAGGGGAATATAAGGGGATATAAGGGGAATATAAGGGGAATATAAGGGAATATAAGGGGAATATAAGGGGGATATAAGGGGAATATAAGGGGAATATAAGGGGAATATAAGGGGGATATAAGGGGAATATAAGGGGATATAAGGGGAATATAAGGGGGATCTGCAGCCGCCGCCTGTTCTGGCTTCGCTCCTTCCTCCCTTGCGGTCCGGCAGTCGGAGTCGGTCTGGATTCGGCTCCTCGTCCGGTTTTATTTACGCTGCTCATTAGCATTCGTGCTACTGGGATGGAAGTGCTACTTTGTATCCTCCTTTAATTAATTTCTGAGCACTTGATTAATGATAATTTCCAATCCCCTCGGTTCGCCCTTCCTGCCGCGAGAAGAGTTTGTCGCTATGACAACAGCAGAGCTCGGACAGCGCCGGCCTTCCTTTGTTTGGAGCGTCTCTCCGTCCTCGGGGCTCCCCGTCACCGATCCAAAGCCTCCACGTCGCCGCCCATCACATCATCCCGAGGCGGTTGCGTGACAAACGGCGATCCCATGTGCGCGCAGGTGCACGGACGGCGAGGACGAGCCACGCAAAGATAATGTGCGCCGCGGCTGCGGGCCGGGACGAGGCTGAGCTCCCGCCGCCGCGCTTTGCAAGAAAGCCACGTGACTCCTCTGGTCGATCTCCGCCACCTCCGCCGCGCCTGGTCGGCGGCCAGGAGGTAAGGAGGAGGTTGGCGGCGTCTCCCGAGCACCTCCTTCTTCGGCGGGTGAGGATGGCGAGGGCAGGTGGGGCCGTGCGACCGCCGCAGCTGCAGGTGGGCGGCGGCTTCGCACCGACGGGGACGTTCTCCGGTCTTTGGCGAGGGCGGCGGCGGCGAGGAAGACTGCCGAGCGGGCGATGTGACATTGTCCGAGCCGAGTCACCGCCGGCGACTCGATAAACCGGGGAGCGCCACAAGTTTAGGGGCCCCCCCTCCCTCCTCCCTCCTCCCTCCTCCCTCCTCCCTCCGCCCCTCGTTAAATTCCTGCTGAAGCACTGGTTTTCGAGGTGTTGAGCCCAATAAGTCGGGGCGCCGCCCTCCTGCGCAGCCCACCAATTACAGCCCGGCGCTCAGACGGGAGCTCAAGGTTGTTGAATATTTGATTTGTTTGCCGTTTTTCTTCCTGCTCCCATTTAAGCTACTGCTACACACACACACACACACACACACACACACACACTCGCAGTGTTTAGTGGAGAAGAGGGTCTGCGAGTCCCTTGCTAATTCCAGCCGCCAGCAGGCGACTCCAGGACGCTTCCTGTCGTCTCATTTACGCGGCGCCGGCCAGGAGAGCGTCTCCGTCAGCCGGCCCGAGACGCAGCTCGCCGCCGCTTCTGATCAGGGTTCTCAGAACCGCCGCGACACTTTGATCCCGGCGCATCGAAAACCATCAGATCGTCAATTAATGTATTCGTTGGGTATCAAAAAGTACGAGGCGTATTTTAAAAAAAAAAAAAAAAAGAAGAAAAACAGCCAATCCGGACGCGGAGTCACATGACAAAGCCCATGCGACCCGGCGCCGCCGCTAACAGACCCGACCGACCGCAGCGGCGTCAAATAAACACACGTCCAACTGCGTCTCGTTTCTTACGTGAGACGAACTTCACGGACGAGCCGCCATCTTGGCTCGGCAGAGCTGGACCAATCGGGCGCGAGCACAGAGCGACACGCGGCCGAACCGTTTCTTAGAATTCACCTCCATGTAAATCAGCTGCGCGAGGCTGTTTGCAGCCGACGCTTCATTTATTTATACGTTTCCTCGCTTAACAAGCTCAAATCAAAGTTTGGGATTTCTGTACGCCGACCACTGAACTTACGCGTGTCGGCAACCGGTAGAAATAATCCCATCGACTCCAAAACGGGGGAAACTAAGCCGACCCCCGATGGCCGGCGGCGTGCGGGGCTTCCTCTGTCGCCGGCGGTGACACCCTGCTCTCGTCCAATGAGGACGCGTCTTTCCGGGCGGAGGCTATTTCCCCCCAGACCTCCCCGACCTCCCTCTGCCGGGCCTCGCCGGCTCCGTCACGCCGCATTTTAACCCCGTCTTTCAGGTGGGGCTTCGCCGCCTTTAATAAATTATTCACGGGCCTCGGCGTTTCTGGAGGCGCTGCGAGGACCGATTCCATTGGCCGGGAGCCGAAGGTGCACGTGCACGGGAAGGAGCCGTCAGGAAGAAAACAACAGGAACGGGAAATAGCTGGTGGTTTCATAAGCCCAGTGTACAAAACGCATGAAGAACAGCAACACGACCCTGAAAGATGAAGGTCGACTCTAAAGGCTCTGAAGACGCCAAACTGACTTGTATGTTTTCCCCGTCGGTTCTGCCGCCTTCTACCGGCCGCCGCCTCTTCCCAAGCGTTCGCAGCTGCAAACGCACCGGCTTAAATATTTTTATCTCTAAAAAGGAAATTTGGCATCAGTTTACACATTTTTTCACAGAGAAATGTGAAAAATAATGGAAATCTAGCGTCGGTCGCAGCTGTTGGCGCAGATACGGTGCTTCCTCCAAATAATCCTGACGGGGAAGCTAATTAAGCTCCACAAATATAGACCTCCGTCCCGACGCCGGAGCTTCTGCTTCTCGGCGGGAACGCGGGGACGAGATGCCGCCGCCGCCGCCTTTTCACTTCACATTTCCCTGTGGGATGAGCAGCTTCTGCTCTTCCCAGGTTCCTGAGGAGGCCTTGAAAACAGTCTGCCAGACACACTGCTTCCTCATGGAGACACAAAAAAGGTGTGGGGGGATGGAGGGGATGAGGAGGCCATGTTCCAACCTGACAAACGTCCTCCTGCTCCAAGTGCTCAACATCAGCATGAACAAGCGTGTGCGGCGAATCGTGCACGTGTCCTCGCTTTAGCGCCGCCGGCGGGCTGCGGCTCAGACAGCGGCCCGCGGCGGGAAACCAGACCTCCTCTCTTAAACGCACCCAGAATTTCAAAAGCAAACCAGGACTCCACCTGAGGTCCACTGCAGGTGCGCCTTCCCTCCCCTCTTCGGGGCCGACGTCTTACGCCGTAGCTTGTCTTGGCGTTCGTCCGATTTCCCGCAGACCGAGGAGAGGCCGACGGGTGCACGCCGGAGCGCTCCGCATAAGCCCCGCCCCCTGTGACGCTGCTGTTTATTAGTCACGTCAGGAAAAATGCGGCATCTGCTGAATCAGAGGGGGCGAAAGCGAGCGAGTATTTCTTTATTTATAAATGTGAGAAAAAGAGCAGGCGCGAGCAGCCGGCCTGACGGGGGTTCGCCGGCATCTTCACTTGCTGTTATTACCGAGAGAAGACGTTACCGGAGAGCGTGCGACGGGACGAGGAGGGGTCAAGGTCGTCCACGCCACTCGGGCCGGACACCCGAGGCCGGGAACAACGGGTTTGGAGTCACGTGGAGCCGAACGCGAAGGGTCAGTAAATCTTCTGGGAAGGGATGAAAGGCATGGCGGGCGGGTGGAGGTGGAGGTGGAGGTGGAGGTGGAGGTGAGGAGGCGCCGAGGCTTTATCCTCTCCACCACCTACGGCGGCTGGCCGGCAGTTGTGAGCTGCAGGGATTTTTCGAGCCGCGGATTCGCGGGGATTGTTTACGGGGCCAGACGGCGCCAGCAAACAGCTTGGCTGCGACTGGCGGACGGAGGAGCGGCGGCGGCGGCGGCGGGGCGGCGCAGGGCTCCGCTCGCTTCCCTCAAACACGCTGATCCGCTTTGTCGGAACAAAAGCGGGAAATGGAAATTTGGTTTTGCCGGGAGCTGCAGCGGGAGACCCGACCCGAGGCCGGAGCGGCTCGCCAGCAGGGGGCGACTCGACTCGGAAAGAGGAAAAGTTCTACCGGTGACGTGAGGGTCGCGTCCGAGACCTTTTCCGGAAGCTCGGACTGAGCCGGAGTCAGAAGGTGGAAGGGGAGTCGCCCACCAGAAGGTCGCGATCGCTTTCAGGTGGATCTCAGGTTTAATCGTTGCGACAGACGCTAAGACGCGGTCGTTCCGGCTCAAACATCGGCCGACGCCTGCGACGTGTCGGCCTTTCTCACAAACAGTCTCTCCTCAGCTATCTGCTTCTTGCCCGCAGCCGGGCGAGGAGATACCCTCCGCTTCTCGCTTCTGCTCGGAACGGGCAGGACGGGGTCGGGGGTCACATGGACGAGCCGCCGGCCAGTCGGAGCGGGCACATACAGGCGGTCAACGCCTCCAGTCCCTTTAGTCTCCACGTGTCTCCAAACCCTAAGATGGTTCCCAAGAACCATCGCAGCCGTCGCCGTGGACCGGAGCCGACCTCTGCCGGCCGACAAGAGGCCAAATCCAGAACCTTCAGACGGGACGGCAGGACCGAGGTGACCTCCTCACGCTACGGCTGAACAAAGCCGGCTCTGCGGCAGAACGCAAACACAAGGTGCCAAAGGATCCCAAGGTCCTTCCATGTCCATAAAGGTTTGCGTTCTGCAGAAAAGGAGTAGAAAATGGCCGCGGCGGAACCTGCTGCCCACGTTCGGGACGCCACGCCGCAAAGACCCGCAGCCAACCAGGATGCGGACGCTCCCCGCCGCCACAACTTCACCAAGACGGCTCCGAGCCCCCGACCCTGGACCTCCTCACGCTGCCGACGGACACTTGTTTTTCCACGGCGCTGCTCGCCTTCTCCAGCATGGAGGGCGGAGGGTGACTCAGCCCACTTGATAAAACATGATTGATGCTTTTTGGAAACAAAAAAACATCCCACATGAATAATAATGGGGAGCTTCATTAGAGCCAGTGTGTGTGTGTGTGTGTGTGTGTGGGGGGGGGGGGGGGGGGGGGGGGGGGGGCGCGTCTGTGTGGGGGTGTGTGATGGCAGGGTCAGATGCACATCGTCATGTGGGAGGAGGTTATCTTGGAGGAAATGAAAGGTGTGCGAGTGTGTTTGTACCATCGCTCTCTCACACACACACACACACACACACAGGAGGTGGGGGGGGCCTCCGTCGCCTGGCTCTGTGACTCATCCATCAGTATCATAGGAGGAGAAGGAGCTCAGAGCGGCGAGCTCAGCCTGCAGATACCGTGTTTAAACATGATTAGCCGTGATAAAGCGTCGCTGAAGCTCCACCTGATCTCACGGGGAACCAGCGCTCGTCAGGACGGAACCCCGACCGGGTTCCTTCGGTTCTAGAGGACCAGACGTGGCCATCACGAAGCAACCACGAGGTTCTCGTCAACCGCTGGCGGGAAGCAAGGATGCAAACTGGGCTCAGAGTGGACGCAGCGTCAGGACGGGGGAGGGGGTTCTTCTTCTTCTTCTTCTTCTTCTTCTTCTTCTTCTTCTTCTTCTTCTTCTTCTTCTTCTTCTTCTTCTTCTTCATCATCATGTTCTCAGCTGCATGTTCTGGCTGCTCTGCAGAAGACTAGCTCTGATTGCAATCATCCCCCTCTTCCTCGGAGGCTTCTTCTCCCCGCTTAGGACGGGGCTGAAAACCAAATCCCTTTGTTTTCCAGGGAAGGCTACTTCCACTAACTGGAAATAATACTCAGCCGGGGGGAGAGGGACACACACACACACACACACACACACACACACACACACACACACACACACACACACACACACTAAATGCCACGTGATGGATTTCCATAAACAGCGCACGCACACTGAGCATACGTCGTGTCAAGTTAGGCGAGGAGGCTCGGACCTCTCAGGGCCAATCATGTGGCGGACAAACACAAACAAATCAGAGTCGTCTGGATCCGGACACGTCCGGCTCTGACAGCCCGTAATGGCGTCCATACGGCGGCTGATGTTCTGCCGCCGTTTGGACGCGACCTTGTCAGTCGGCGGCGAAATTACCCACGACAGCCCGGGTGCAGAAACGAGCGGCTTGGAGTCACATGATGCAAAAAAAAACAAAACAAAAAAACAACAACTAAAAAGCGTTCGGACGCCGGTGCTCAGTGTTCCGTGTCGAGGGTCCAGAGCCGGAACACGCGATTTCCTCCGCTAACGTGGAGATAAAGCCATTTCATCCGCCTTCACTTCTGCTCTTTCAGAACGTTATCAGACCAAACGGATCAAATCTGGAGACTTAAACGGGTCGTTTCATCGCTCGAGTCTCTCCGAATAAATCACTCGGGGTTTTACAGCCGCTTCATTTCCCAATTAGTGGACGAGGAAACTGTTTTTGGCCCCGCGGCCGACGGGACACTTAAAATTCCACGACGGGGGTGAGGAATGGCCTCCTCGGGCAGCGGATCTGGGGCCCCGGTACCAGGACCTTCGTCTGTCGGCCCTTTTAGACCCTTTTCCGCTGAAAACGCAAATGAACTCCCGTTGCATCTACACGAGGACGCCGGGACCCACGGCTGAAGCTGGAACTGCAGCTCCAGACTGGAAAGACCTCAGAACTTCACCGGAGTACCCTGGAGTACCCCGGAGTGTTCCGGAGTATTCCGGAGTATGGGGTCCTACTTGGGAGTATTCCAGAGTATTCCGGAGTATTCCGGAGTATTCCGGAGTATGAGGTCCTACTTGGGAGTACTCCAGAGTGATCCAGAGTATTCTGGAGTATTCCGGAGTATGGGTTCCTACTTGGGAGTACTCCAGAGTGATCCAGAGTATTCTGGAGTATGGGGTCCTACTTGGGAGTACTCCAGAGTATTCTGGAGTATTCCGGAGTACGGGTTCCTACTTGGGAGTACTCCACGGCCCTGCTTGTGCTCATTACTCGACTGAACCCTTGTGCTTCTTCAAAGTTCGGTAGTCGTCCGACGTCGCCTGATTGTCGGCACGTACCAATCCTCGCTGTAGTGCCCGTGCTTCTGTAGAGACAGGAAGTGCCTCTGCACATGCGCACGTTTTACTTTGTCACAAAGTCAGCGTGGCGACTACTGGCTTGGCATGTGTACCACAGACTTTCTGGTATTTCTTGCACTCGTGCTTGCAGGGAGATGGTTTTGGAGACGTAGCGTGGAACCGTTTGAAAACAGCGACTAAACAAACGGCGTTCTGGTCCTGGTCCTCGGACCGGGCCAAAGTAGGACGCTCCCGACGCGCTGGCGGGCAGAGCTCAGGTGCTGCGTCACCTGTTTCTAAGCTGTCAGACGCTCACAACCGAAGCCAGTGACGTGGCCGGTGACACAAAGTGTCCACAAGAGACACCAAGAGACGAGATCTGAACGTCCACCGGCGTGGAGTTCTTACTTGCTGCCGCTGTAAATCTCCACAAGTATTTTCACCCGCTGTGAAAAAGTAAAGGCGATGAATCTTAAAAGAAAAAGGTGTTTTTTTTTTGGAAAATGTGTGTACGGCATTAGCCGCAGATAACTAATCTGTACATCGGCCCTGTTGCCGCTCCTCTCATGAATTATTCAGCCGTCGCAGCGACGCCGTCCTCCATTATTAAAAAGCAAACTAAATCACTCAGCCTCTCCGGTCAGAGGTATTAAGAACCCATACCCAGATGTTTATCGCTTGTAGTATTTTATCTGCGCCAAACAAGGACAGAAACTGTTTGTCTCGCCGCCCACCGAGGGGAAAAGATGTATGGCACGCACACACACACACACACACACACACACACACACACACACACATACAGTTTGTCATCTAAACTGGCTTGAGGGGTTCAAAAAAGAAAAGAAGTAGTTCTGCATGTTGCTGTGTACCCGCTGTGAGCGAGACATTAAAAATAAATGACAGTAGTATCAGATGTGGTCCCCGGGGCCTCCACCGGGACCCCCGACCCCCCGGACCCCCCCGGACCCCCCCAGAACCCCCCAGACCCCCCAGAACCCCCCAGACCCCCCCGGACCCCCCGGACCCCGATCAGGAGCTCCCACCGCCGCTCCGGTTCCAAAGGATTCAGCTTTTGCGGTAATTACGGCGCGGCGGAGGCCTGCCAGGGCGAGGGGGGGGGGGATCCAGCAGCGTGCACGTTCAGCCTGCGGCGCCGCTGCCATGAGTCAGCCCACAACACACACACACACACACACACACACACACACACACACAGAGTTCAGGACATTTCAAAGGTAAACTGACAAGTCTCCATGCACGCCATGCGCCCCCCCGCCCCCCCCGCCCCCGCTGAGCCGCACAGACAGCATCATCCATACGGATGATTCGGGCCGGAGGAGCCTCGGCCTCAGGACGGACGCCGGGCCTTTACATAATTGCAGGACGCGCCGGGAAAGACATGAGGAATGGCGGCGGGGCGACGCGGCGGCGCTGATGCGTTGCATAACCTGCAAATTAAAAGGAATAATGCGGGACCCTGTGATCAAAAAGTGAATTAACAATGCATGAGTCGGTTAATTAACTTTAACTCCCGAATTAATCGCGGTGTTAAATGTCCCTCGAAGACAAACCCAGCCCGTTTTGGGGGCGACTCTGTAAACATCTCCGCCGCCTCGGAAACCAACCGCAGAGGAAGACGGAGACGGATGGGGGGGGGGGGGGGGATAATTACCGCCCTCTGATTGGCCGCCGCCGGGGATCGATAACGAGACCCAGATAAAGTCTGAATGTCAAATTTCTAACTGCGGCGGCTGGTTGGAGATCACGTTTGAAGTTGTGCGAGAGCTCGGCGAGAACGTCGATAAGATGTTTGGGGGGGAGGTTTCCGTTCAGGTGAACGTCGGTCACCTCGCAGCTCGTCTCCAAAGACCTCAGACAGCGAAGCTTCCAGTGGAACCATGGAAAACGACCTCCAGAGAAGTCCTCCGTCCTCAGATGATTCTCCTGTAGAACCTGCGGAGGTTCTCGGTCATCCGGGTCGTCTCCGATTCTCGCCGACATCTTCTTGTCTACGCTACCGGACTCCAATGTCTTCACTTGAGGACGTTCCTACGTTACTCCGTAGCAGGTTGGCGCTGATACGGTTCGGGAGGCCTTTCCCTTCCTGTCCGAGGTCCGGTTCAGTCGGAGACGACGTCGGCCGCGCTTTAAAAATACCGCGTTGATAATCTGCAGCGATACTGCGGAGAGGCTGCATGTTAATGGGCGGTGGGCGTCGGAGGAACCAGGATTATGGATCTGGAAGCGGCAGAATGCGGAGAGGCAGCGCTTTAAAGAGGGTTTATCTAATCCTGACAGAAACAACTGAGCCCTCAGTATCTTCCAGCCCGCCTTCCTCAATGCATCTTTTGATTGTTAGCGGAGGGGGAGGCGCCTTCATTAGCATGCATCTGTAGGGCGCGGGGGCCGCCTGCAGATGCACGGATCGAGGTGGATGGCGAGCGGGGGGGGGGGGGGGGGGCGTGGGAGAAGGCGTATCGGTCGCACGGCCCGGACTCCTCGCGGCGAGATGCATGCGGAGCATCCGAACGAAGCTTCGCTCCCTCCCTCCCTCCCTCCCTCCCTCCCGCTCCCTAATTCTCAGATGGCAGCCGTGACCCAGATTCGGCAAAGACAGGTTCATGCAAACTTGATGATACGCTCAGAACAGAAGAACTCGCCGCGCAGCGCCCGAGGTGAGCCCGGCAACATGGAGGCGGGCGGCAGGGGGTCCGCGGGCCCCGGGGCCGGACGGGGAACCACAGAATGTGCCGACGACAAAAGCAAAGGACGGATCGGCGGCGCCGGGTTTGAAGGCGGCGGAGAAAAAAACCCAGGAGGACGGGGGTGATGAGCAGGGGAGGCGGCGCAGACGCTGACTTAGGACCGGCTGATAACCAGCGTTCAGAAGACACGGCGCTGTCGTTGGCCGCCTCCTGCCTCCCCTGGAGATGGAGATGCTCTCCATCTCCAGGGGAGGCAGGCGGGGCGCCACATCTGCTCCACGTCTAAATCCCAGGCCGGGTTCTCCGGACGTCCGACTCCATTACGCCGCCCGTCCGGCGTGGAGAACGCTGCCTTCAGTTTGATGGTCCGGGGAAAAGCCGGGCCGCTCGGGGAGAACCTGCATCTACTTCTCCAGAGGAACCGAAGTAGGTCTTAAAAAGTGGAGTCCAGGCATGGAGGTTGTTCTAGAGAGCCGGACCTGAAGGACCGGCCCTCCCACGCAGCCTCAGGGGATCAAACCACCGACCTTCGGGTCGAGGCGGCGCCCGCTCTACCGGCTGAGCCGCCGCTCCAAAGACTCCTGGGTGAAGGTTAAACTCCTTCAAGAAATGAAGGAAGCGTACGCGCCGTGACGCGATCCGTCGCCGAGCACCAGGACCTGAACGACGGAGAACCTTCGCGGACCAAAACATGTCCTGCGTGTGGACAGAGGCCTGCGTTCGGTCGACCCGCACTATCCGACGCTTTCTTTTGTGGACCTCCCTGTGCCCACAAGCGTCTCGCCGAAGGTGCCGGCCGTCCGGGTGTCTTCTCGCTCCGCACAGACACCTACTTTCTAATTTGTTCCTCGCTCACCGCTCGTCGTACTCCGTGCAAAACGGGCGCACTAGATAGCGGAAAACAAAGATCTACAAGAGCGGAGCCCGTGAATGCCGACGCAGGACACGGCGTCCTCGCGTGATGACCTCGGGGTCGCCGGAAGAATCCGCCCGACGCGGAAAACACAACACGACAAACAGATAAATATTCGTGTGATTTCGGTCTTTCGACGAAGCTCAGAACCTCCGTTCTCCCCGACGGTCACGATTCCGAGAGCTGATTAAGTTGATTTATTATTCCACGGCTTCTAACCAAACTTTTCTTTGCTACTTTGCCCGGAAAAAAAAAAAGGACTCCTCCTTCTGCCGAGCCTGAAATCTTGTTCTGGTACAAATGAGGTCTGTCTGCGTGAAGATATTGTGAATATGGAAACGCTGCCAAGCTCTGAGTGTATAAAGTGTCTGGTCAGAGTCCAAATGTTGTTTACAACAATTTCATCAGATCGCTCTCCGAATCCAAGCGGAACGGCGCCGCACGCGTTCGCCGAGCTCCGCCCTCGGAGCGGACGCCGGGGGTCGGACCCCCCGCCGCCGCCGCCGCCGCTCCGACCCGACTCCTATCCTTCGCTACGTTGGACTTTCCCAAACGGGAAAATGGAGGTTTGATTAAACAATAAATAAAAGCGTCTCGACGGCCGGCCGCCCCCCCGCAGAGCCGTGTCGGCGGGGAGATTTTTTCTATTGTTTGCGCTTGAAAACGCTACCTGGACCTCCGCTCGCAAAAAAAATGAAATGAAATAAAATCAATGAAGCAACTTCTCCTCTTTTTCCCCCGACAATAAGGAGGCATCGGCGGCGCCGTCAGAGAACACAATGGCTCTTTGTTTCCCTCCCCGTCGGCTCAGATAACCCAGATAGATTGATGTCGGCCGACTCGCTAGCAGCTAAACAAAGGCTAACTCAGGTTGGGATGTAATCTACTTAGGCTTCCAGAGGCGAGCAACCGCACTGGAACATCTGCAGAACACACACACACACACACACACACACACACACAAATGCACAGAAACCACCCCTCCTCGAGGGGATTCATAAAAATAATAAAAAAAAGAGAAGTAAATAAATAACCCTTGCGGTGGGAAGAATAAAATGAACTGGAGCATCAAAGACAAAATATCAAGGGGACAAATAAAAATAAATCAAGGCGGCAATCAGATACAGGTGTCGGGACGGCGAGGATCCAGATCTTATGGACCAGAGCAGGAGAACAAAGTGGAGGAGGAGGAGGAGGAGGAACGAAGAGGAGGAGGAGGAGGAGGAGGAGGAACGAGGAGGAGGAAGAGGAACGAAGAAGAGGAGGGCTGAGGTGAATGATCAGGCTGCAGAGACGAGGGGAGAATGTGTGTCAAGGGGAGTGAAGGTGGATGCTGGATGGATGGGAACCACCTCGCCGTCACGC
Source organism: Fistularia commersonii (assembly GCF_037954325.1). Lineage (NCBI taxonomy): Eukaryota > Metazoa > Chordata > Actinopteri > Syngnathiformes > Fistulariidae > Fistularia > Fistularia commersonii. The sequence continues at coordinate 14,209,715 of NC_141310.1, forward strand.
CCACCACCGCTGATTCCAGGGTGGAACACACACCCTTCTTCTCCACGAGGGGAGGGGTGTGTGTGTGTGTCTGTGTGTGTGTGTGTGTGTGTGTGTGTGTGTGTGTGTGAGTTGGGGTCTAACAGACCCAGCCAGCTGTGCTGGTGTGGATTGGGCAATCAGAGGTGGGAAATCTCCGTGGAGAATCAGAAAGATTCAGTTTGATCCGCTGATCCTACGGAGGACATTCGGGCCTGGACCCCAGACACCTGATGCTGTGTGTGTGTGTGTGTGTGTGTGTGTGTGTGTGTCAGTTACACAACATCCTAGCACTCAAACATCGAGGCCGGCTTCTGCATCCCTGCTGCTCCTGGGTTCTGCGAGGGCTCTTCAGCAGGTCCCTCACACCTGCCAGGACGCCGCAGACCTCACGCCTCTCGCCTCTCAAAACAGGACGAACAAACGCCAACCAAGAACGTTGGTTTCCAGTCCGCAGAAGAAGCCTGGAGTTTCCCGCTCCCGCCTCCACCCCGGGGAGTGTGTGCGACCCCGGCTGGTAGCCGCTACATCCAGTATCTCCGCCCGATGTCCGGGGAGGTGGAATCACCCAGCAGAAGCGCACCAAGTAAGGACGTCCTGCAGATGGGAGCTACATGCCTTGAAAAGTGTAAGGAAGGTAAAAACCATGAAAGAGTGGCGCGTCCCCGTTCGAGGACGCGTCTTCTGCGAAAACGACTTCAGAGGCAGAGCTGGCTTTTCGAATGTCCTTAGATTCCAGCGAGCCCGAGCGGCGAGGAGACATTAAAAATGCAGAACAAACAAAAATCCGAGGAGATCCAAATCAATACTGTTTTTGAATTTAGAGTTTCAGGCCGACGCAAAACAAGGCGCAGCTCGGGCACGGAAACATGTTATTGGATGGATGTTATTTCCCAGGCGTCCGAGTCAGAAGGAGACCGGCGGGACGACCATCCGAGCTTCGTCATCCGGTCCGGAGCAGAAGAAGAGCCCACGTGTTATTGGTTTCTCCTCCGACCGGACGGTCCGTCTTTCCGTCCGGAGCGTTCGGCGGGAGGAGAAACACCGGCGAGGCTCTGAGTCGCTGTCAGACGGACGCCGGCCGAAGGGCCGGACCAGGAGAACGGGACCTCCCGCCGACGATGAGGGAGATACGAGGGAGATCTCCAGCCACGCCGGAGACGTCCACCGTGACGACGCGCCGGCGGCGAGCCGAGTTTGCCGCGGCGTCTCTGCGTGGACGGGGACGGCCGAGGCGCGTCCGTCATCTCCGTCCAACAGGCCGAGCGCGGCGCGGTGAAAAGCAACGGCGGTAACTTCCTAAACGCTGCGCAGACGTCTGTTAATGTGATCTTCCTTTGGAGCTCAGAACTAAAATATCTTTTTAAATTCCTCTTTGAAAGGCCCCCTTTCAAAAGTCCAAAGCCAAGGAGAGTCTGGGCTGATCGGCGCCAATTTGTGGGCCGTTCTGACATTTCATTTCAGTTCCTGAAGCACACCTCCGCCGCCGGAGAGACTTTTTTTTTTCCCCCAATCTGGCGTACATTCGATATTTACTTTGTGGTGACGGCCCAGACGGGCGTGGGAATTCACTGCGCATGTGTGTCGGATCAGACGCCAGTCAGTCATACAAGTCATCAGCGCAGCCCTGAGATCCTGAAGGGATCCAGCAGCCCTGAGATCCTGAAGGGATCCAGCAGCTCTGAGATCCTGAAGGGATCCAGCAGCCCTGAGATCCTGAAGGGATCCAGCAGCCCTGAGATCCTGAAGGGATCCAGCAGCCCTGAGATCCTGGAGGGATCCGGCAGCCCTGCAGATTTAAACCGCTGCCGAACCCCGACTCTGCTGCTCCTCGGGAGTCTTGCGCCTCCCGGACTTTCATTCTCGGGTGTGTCGAGGACTCTGGACGGGCGCGCCGACGCCAAAGCGGCCCTTCAACCACCTGCGACCCCGAGCCCGTGCGCGGGATGCGGCCCGCTGGCCCCGTGCGCCCTCGCCATCACGGTTCTCGGGCCACAAGACAGGAACCCTGGTTTCCATATATGATGAAAAACACACGTATTTCAGAGGAAACATGAACGCTCATCGAGCTGCAACGTTGCTCTTCATGTTCCAGAGCGATGGAACTTCAAATGCACGGATTCCAAGGAGCTCATTTCCATTATATAACTCGACGTTTACCTGGACAAATACTGGACATGCAGACCGATGACACTGCGCCAGGAGGCGGGGCTTAGTAACTGTCAAATCACAGGACCACGTGGAGAGACGTCCAACCATCAGCACTGACTGAAGGAACATGGAGACTCCAGAGTGGGAGAACATGGAGACTCCAGAGTGGGAGAACATGGAGACTCCAGAGTAGGAGAACATGGAGACTCCAGACAGGGAGAACATGGAGACTCCAGAGTGGGAGAACATGGAGACTCCAGACAGAAGGAACATGGAGACTCCAGAGTAGGAGAACATGGAGACTCCAGAGTAGGAGAACATGGAGACTCCAGACAGGGAGAACATGGAGACTCCAGACAGAAGGAACATGGAGACTCCAGAGTGGGAGAACATGGAGACTCCAGAGTAGGAGAACATGGAGACTCCAGACAGGGAGAACATGGAGACTCCAGACAGAAGGAACATGGAGACTCCAGAGTGGGACAACATGGAGACTCCAAAGGGGGAGAACATGGAGACTCCAGACAGGGAGAACATGGAGACTCCAGAGTAGGAGAACATGGAGACTCCAGCCAGAAGGAACATGGAGACTCCAGAGTGGGAGAACATGGAGACTCCAGCCAGAAGGAACATGGAGACTCCAGACAGGGAGAACATGGAGACTCCAGAGTGGGAGAACATGGAGACTCCAGAGTAGGAGAACATGGAGACTCCAGCCAGAAGGAAGATGGAAGGAAGCCACAGGCTGAGAGGCTCTGCAGCGAGGCGGCGGCGGCGGCGGCGGCTGACGGCTGCACCACAGCAGAGCCCTCGCTGCACTTCAAGGGTTACACTTTTTTTCTTGTTTTGCTCTTTATGTATTTGATCTTACCAGAGAGAGAAAAAAAAGCAATAAGAGGAAAATTGGAAAACCCAAAATGGGATCATGAAACGCTCCGCCAGCCGCCCCCCCGCTCTGCATGCTGAACAAATGGCGTTTGATCTGGACGCCGTTTGCACTTAGCGGGGGCAAGAAAAAAAAAGGCCTCGGTAAAGCCATGCTAGGGCGGAGGGCTAATGTGCTGAGGCGCAAGCCGGCGAGCGTTTGACGGGTAACGGCGGCGTCAGATAAAAGAAAGAGAAAGGGAAGGGGAGCTCCGGGTGGCAGACGCAAGAAAGAAACATTCCCTCTGTCGCCGCAATTTCCTGCTTCCCGTTAAAAGGCCGGGGATATTTCGCCAAGTATTAAATAAGATGTGACGCGCCGAGAAAGTGAAAGGAGAAGTTGTCGTATTTCGACACCTCTGAGAGAGAGATTTAACACAAATTATTTTATAACTCGCTTACCGCGGGCAGGCAGTCACATCTCGGGGATTTAAAAGTTTACCGTCTAAAAAAAAAAAAGAAAAAAAAAAATCACATTATCTCCACAACACGTGCTCATTACGGTCCTGGACGACACCTAAGCAACATCTCAGCCTCCTGAGGGTTGTGGCGCCCCGGCGTTCTGCTGGCGGGGAGGACGGGACGGGACGGGACGGGACGGGACGGGACGGGACGGAGCGCCACCACAACTGGACCGCTCAGTCCATGTCAGAGGCAGCAGCCAATCACGTGGCCTCGTACGGGGACGGCGGATTCCAGGCGCCGTCAGGAGTCTGCGGTTGACCTGCCGACTGGTTTTGGACTCGACGGAGAACCCGGAGAGAACCCGGGAAGAACAACGGGATTCCGGTCCAAACACAGCCGCTACCCAGCGTTAGCCACCAAATAACTTGCAATTATTATTCATAACCGTAATGACAATATTAAAATACATGAAAGGCTGCGCGGCTCTCATCACTGGTTACAAATGAAGGGACTGAAGCTGACAAGTGAAATACAAGAGCTGGTGGTTTTTCTTTTTCCCAGCCCAATTTCCAGACTTTGAACACAAGTCCTAGAGATGCCATGCCAAAGTTTTACTATTTACTTTATTCCTTATCCGGCGAGGTGCGTCCCTCTGTTTGCCTGCGTCTCCACAGCTTTGAGGGCTTTCAGGGAGGATGAATAAATATACACATCTGAATATATTTTGCAAATTGTGCTTGTTCACACAGCCGGCGTCCTTCAGAAAAGCTCAGACAAAGCCGGCTCGTTCAAAACCTCGGTCGGCCGAAGCGGATCAGGAAAGTAAGAGGGAAATAAAAGGTAAGAGGGAAACAAACAGAGGAGCTCCGCGACGCCCGCGGTTTAACTGGGCGGAAGTCATCTTCCGGCACCACAACGACCCGCTGCCGGCAAGAAAAGCCGAGCGGTGCCGGTCGGGTCGGGTGACAAACATCACTGACCGTCTGTGCACATGTGAAGTCCGCCGCCACTTCATTTGCACCACGTGCACACCGAGCTGCGCTCAAACGTCTTGTTGAACTCTCTTCTACTCGCTGCTGCCATTTATATCTATAATACTATTTACAACCATGTTTACACTCTTCTACCAGCACGTATCCCGATGCACCGCGGACCGCAAAGTAGGAACCGTACAGGGAAACGCGTTTCTACTCAGTACGAGACGGGAAACGCTTTGAGACGTCCACGTTTTGCAGGCGGCCGTGGCGCGGCGGTGCATCGTGGGGCCGGCTGGGGTTTGTAGGCAACCGCGGGCAATTGTAGTCCGGAACGCCGCGAGTGGTGACGGCTAGCAGCCTGGGACTTACCGAAGATGTTATCCGGAAGCGGCGAAGAGCTCGCATTCAATCCCGCGGAGGAACCCAGATTCCTTGGGGACGCTCGAAAACGTCGTTTCCATCCGCGGAGCGAGCGCTCACTGCCCCTTATGTCCGAAGAACGCCGGCTGACGACCGCAGTGTGGCGGGCAGCGCAGCTCGTCAGGTCCCGCTAGCCGGCAGCGAAGCGAGTGAGCTAACTTTGGCGAGCGGCGCAGCTAGCGAGGCACCGCTAGCCAGCATTTCAGCCGCTGAGCTAACTGTAGCTACCAGCGCAGCTAACGAGCTAACTGTAGCTACCTCCGCAGCTAACGAGCTAACTGTAGCTATCGCGGAAACGCTAGCTTGCGGCGCAGCTAAAAGCGGCCCGTAGCTAGCAAAGTATCGATAACGAGCAAAACGTCAAATTTATAAACAATATATCGGGCTTGAGTTGCCACGTTGTGTTATGAGAGTAACTTTTCTCCTTCTGTTCTTTTGGTCCGACAAAGAACTTGACCTTTCCGTGGCTCCGTTGCCGCACTCTTTCCATTCGCGACCGGCTTTGACGGCTCCTTCAGGAAACACCGGAAACACCGGAAACACCGGATCCCGCCGACATCCCACCTGCCTTTACGTCATGGTTACATATTTTCACCATATTTCCATTTCCACTGTAAAACGTGAACAAAGCTTCCCCAAACTTTCAGAGAAGTGCTTCGGGGAACCTTTTTTAATGACGCTCATCCTCCAAATATAATCGCATGTCATTTTCATGGAAGAGCAAATTGAAGTTGCTAAATTCCTACGTAATTTCGTGTCCATGAAGGCCTCGGGGAAAGAAGCGGTTTCATATTAGTTTAACCACCGAAACGTTCATTAGAATTTGTCTCTGAACGATGTTCAAACTTAGTTTTCCACTCCTTCCAGGTCGGCTTCAATTAGACAGGAAGAAAAAACAGATGCAAATTGAAAGTTTTGTAAAAAAAAAAAAAAAAATTGTGGTCGTTTCCTTTTCCTGGCCCAGTTTGTGTCGTATCGACGCAAAGTGTTGAATGTAATTTGCAGGTTGTTACCTGTAAGAGCCGTTTGGTCATTTGGCTTTTGGGGGATAACTTAGATGCATCGATAGGAACCCCGTTTCCGCGGCTCCCGAAATGCGATTTTTCTTTTGAGGACACGACCGATGGCTATTTGATCGCCTTGTTTTGAGACTTTCCCGTCCGACGTCTTCTTCCCGACAAAGCTGGATTAACACGGCGTCTCGCTGCGATACGTCCCCCATTATAATGTCGTGTTCTCCATTAAATTAAAATAAATTAAAAATGTGAAAGGACGGAAGGAGGGGTCGGCTCTCTAAATACTCATTTCCCAGCGCCGGCTCGGAACACTGAGATGATATTCTCTTAAAAATATTCACTTTCTTTCATTTGTGACTGACTTGAGTGTGTGTAGGAGTCATGTCAGTGATTCCAGCGCTGCCAGAGGTCGCTCCGTGGATTCTGTTTGTGAATAATGATGGAGAATTTTCACCCAAAAAAAAAGAAGGAAAAAACCCTCCGATTTTCTCCCGAGAATTCAACACAGCCTTTTTATGAACATTTCTGGCACATTGAGCCACATTTGCATATAATAGCAGAGAAGGCGCTTGGCCTCTGCAGAGGTTTGTTCTCATCCAGTGAGTTTCCAGCTTTAACATATTCTGTGTGTGTGTGTGTGTGTGTGTGTGTGTGTGTGTGTGTATGTGTGTGCGTGCGTGCAGAGGAAAGAGAAAAAGGAAAAAAAGATGATATTAGACACGGGTTGTAATTAAAAGCGGGTCGGCTGCCGTGTCTTTAACCCGGGCCGGTGCCGAGGTTTGGACCCCTTCCGGTTCCCTCTGGTTCTTTTCTCTTCCTTCTGGTTCCTCCGGGTTTAGAAGAACTCGGTCCGGTTTAGAAATGGGGTTCTGATGAATCCGTCCGCGTACGGTCCCGAGCATCGGTTTGGCAGCCATTTTGGTGTTCGAATGAAAAGCGGCGACCGGGCTTTTTCACGCCGGCGTCCCTGCACTCTGATTGGTCCGTGAGCAGGGTCAGACCCCGGTGACAGCAGGGTCAAAGGTCAAGCGGAAGGTCAAGCTTAGATGTGAAGTCGTGACGTAGCGTGGAACGTTCTGCCGGCGTCCGCAGACGCTCTCCGTCAGGAAGCGTCCACCTCAAGCGGAACCCGTGACAGCACCATTCCCACGGGCAGTGAGGGACCGGCGCCGTGAGGACGTGCACCTTCAGCACCTTCAGCGCCTTCAGCGCCTTCAGCGCCTTCAGCGCCTTCAGCACCTTCAGCGCCACGCTCCAAAACAAACCGGTGATGAAGAAGACGACGCGGCGTTCGTGGAATCCCGACCGCGGACCAGCAGATGGTTGAGGTGTTTTCATCTTGTCCCTGCGCTGCTTCGCTGCGTGAGGAACCCGCCCTCGGCTCGCTCCGCTCTTATTCTGGGGGGAACCTTAGATGTTCCTCCAGAGCCCTGGAGAGCCCCGGGAGGCGGAGCGGCCCGGAGAGCTCGGACGTCTTCGCCGCTCCATCTGGCTCTGCTTCGGTCTGAGCGGCGAGCGGGAGAGATTTCACACGAGGAACCGTAGAAAGGCCCCGTCGGAGCAGAAGCTGAGATGTTTCCAGGAGCTGAAGGTCCTCGGTCTCTGCTTCCCCTGCTGCGGGAATGCACCAAAAGACGTTCCCGAGAAGGTTCTGGGAGCCGCAGAAGCTTCGCAGAGTGAAAGTGGCTAATCTCAGCGTAAAATCTATTCAGTATTGAATTCCTGGGGGTGAGAGCCGAGGTGAGGAACATTCTGGAGATAAAAATAAAAGCTTCTCTTCCTTCTGAAGGTTCTCCTCACGGCCGCGGGAAAGTAAAGACCCAACAATTGGTAATTGCATCAAAGTGTGTGTGTGTGTGGGGGGGGGGTGCTCTAAACGCTGCTTCTCCCAACCGTCCGGTGTGTGTGTGTGTGTGTGTGTGTGTGTGTGTGTGAGATAAGAATAACCCCCCAGCAGGCCTGCAGTTTACTGTTAATGAGTGTTTGTGACTGCGGTCCTTCAGGACCGAGGCTCTTCAGGAACGTCCTTCTCCCACGGCTCCTGGGAGGATCCAATCTGGAGAAGCAGACGCGGCGGCGCCGAGCCCGGGCGCCGTTCGGGGGTTCCGAGGCCCGTTTCAGACGGACGGGACACGTTCTCGGCCCGATCCGCTCTGCCGACCGGCGGCTCCGGCGGCTCCGCCACCGACGGCGTGTGAAGGAGGACGAAGGAGAGCGAGAGGTTCCCGTGGCGCTCACGCCGACGTCCTCCCAGGGGACGCCGCTCAGGCCCCGCCCGCCCCGATGGCCCGCGGCTCCATCCGCCTGGAGACCCGGTCCAGAACCGCAACGGGTCAGAATCGGCGGCGCCGACTGGAGTCGAGAACAGAAAGCCCGAACAACCGTCCGGGACCCGGCGGCCAATCACAGCTGCCCCCGAGGCAAGAGGCGGGGCTTAACCCGGACTGGACAGCCGTCAATCACTGAGAGACGTCCCGGCGTTCGCCCTTGGACATTTAACCTCCCATGAACCTGCTGACGACCTGAGAACATGGAGAGAACCAGGCCTGGAGAACCCAGAGGCTCAGCCCAGTCCCTCGACTATAATACACTGGAATTATAAGAACCAGAAGAATGATATCAATGCAAAGTTGTTATGAATGTGTGTGTGTGTGTGTGTGTGTAGGTGTTTAATGTGCAAGAGACGGACTCGAGGAGGTGGGAGCAGGGCCACCCATCTCACACTGATCACTCCGATCACTCTGATCACTCCGATGCTCTGCGGGCAAAGAGAGTGACTGGAAGCTCAGACACTCCTGGAGCTTCTATACCTTCTATACCTTTTATACCTTCTATTCCTTCTATTCCTTCTGTACCTTCTATACCTTCTATACCTTCTACATCTGGAGCTGCTCTACACGCCTCAGAACACATTACAACACACCAATAATCACATATTAAAATCACTTTCATGATAGTGTGCTAGTGATAACACACACACACACACACACACACACACACACACACACCCCAGGAGAGCTCGGCCAGCGGAGTAAAAAGCAGAGCTGCAGGAAGCCGTCAGCCAACATTACAAACGTTCATTGGAAATAGAAATAATAGCTTAGCATCCACACACACACACACACACACAAACACACACACTCACACACACACACACACAGCTTCGACGGCCGCCCAATCCAGCCCACAGACTTATGTGTTAATCACATGGAATAAATGAGCAGTAATAGAGTATTTTCTGTGCACAGTACTCCCTGCAGTACTCGCCACATGGAGGTCTAAGGAGTACTAGTACTACTAGTACTACTAGTACTACTACTGATACACCAGGCTGGGAGGAGGACAGGAGGTCCAAGGCAGAAGGACATGAACCAACACATGGATGGTGCAACGGATAGATAGATAGATAGATAGATAGATGTGTTCCCTCCAGATGTCCACGCTGTTATAGATCATATCTCCATATCTCCGTGTGCGTGTGAGCCGCCGTCTCCGCGGTGCTCAGAGATCCTGGAGGAGATCCAGGAGATGGACCCCCCCCCAGGTGGAGCAGGTGGGCGGGGGTTCCGGGGCGCCACAGCGCCCTCTAGCGGCCAATCGAGGCGGAGAACCGCGTCACAATACGAGTGCTTGTCTCACTGGAGGGGGGGGTGGAAGGGGGGTGAAAGGGGGGTCTTCGTGGCGTGGAAAAAGGGGAAGCCATGGAGGGGCATTCCGGCACGTGCGGGAGTAGGGGGGTAGTGTGCACCCAGATCGATGCCCCCCCCCCCCCCCCCCCCCCATTTCTCCTTTTTGGAAAAAGAAGCCTTTGATTTGGGCGGGAAGGGGGGGGGGGGCATCTTCTCCCGTCCTGCTTTCATTTTAGAAATCCAAAGAAAACCAATGAGCCACAAGTAACCCCCCCCCGCACACACACACACACACACACACACACAAACACACACACAGCCTTGCGCACCCCGTGCCCGTGCGCGCACACGCACCGCTCCGCGAGTCTCATCTGGACGTGATAAAGTTTGCGTTGTCTCGCAGGACCCCGCGCGCGGGGGGGGGCCAGGTTGACCCCCCCCCGCTTTATTTCTGTCCCATTTGGCACAATCTGTCGGCTTACCGCGCGCGTACACGCACACGCACACACCGCTCGCTCCGCGTTCGGCACCGCGACATCCGGCTTCCGCTTCCGGCCGCTGCGGAGGAGAGACCCGGTCGGCCGGCCGAAGTGCGTGCGTGTGTGTGTGTGCGTGCGTGCCCGCGCGCGTGCACTTACATGGACGTGATGTTCTTGAAGAAGTCCGCGATGTCCCCGCCGGTGCCGTTGCCGCCGTTGCCGTTGCCGTTGCCGTCCTGCAGCGCGAGCAGCGGGAAGAAGCGCCCGCTGTCCGTCTGGTTGCAGTGGATCTCCGTGCGTGAGCACCCGCACGTCGGCGGGCAGTCGAGCATGGAGCCGCGGGCCGGCCGGACCCGCAGCCAGCCCAGGACCAGCACGCCGCCCCAGAACCACGCGTCCATCGCTGCCTCTGCGGGACGAGGACCGAGCGCGGATGCCGCTGCGCGCGTCCGTGCGCGTCACAAGAGAAGAAGGAAAAAAAAAAGAGCGAGAGAGAGAGAGAGAGAGAAGGAGGGATGAGAGGCTAGCGGAGGCGGGCGGGGGCTGCGGGGGCTGCGGGGGCTGCGGGGGCCGCGGGGGCCGCGGGGGTCCCGGGCTGCGGGAGCCGGATCCGCATGGCTGCTTCCCGGGGTTCGTCCTCCACCTTCTCCTCCTCTTCTTCTTCTTCTTCTTCTTCTTCTTCTCCTTCTCCCTCTCCTTCCTCTCCTTCCGCTCCTCCTCCTCCTCTTCCCGGGACGAACTGGCACGGAGCGGCGTGGCGTGCGGGGGCGGAGGGGGGGGGGGGGGGCGTGGGGGCCCCGCCCACCGGGAGCGGTCACACCTGCGGGGCCGCGGGGGGGCAATTATTTTACATTTTATTTGGAAAAGCAGTTTTTCCATCGGGGTGAAGAAAATATGACTTTCCCTCAAACTGACGGGATCCTTCGGTTCGTTTCCAGGATCGGAATCTTTTTTTTCTTTGCACTTTTATTTGGAAAATCCGGTGAAGAAAATGAAAGACGTTTAATTTTACTAACATAACTAATCACTTCATTACCGTGAAATATTACTTTTTTTCTAAATAGCATTTAGAGACACCGCTTTTAATCATGCCTTGTATTTTCACATCAAATCAGACAGGACTTATCATGTCTGGATCACCTTTAGACACATTTATTGATTTGTTATTTTCAATGTGTTTGGACGTCGGCAGTGAATTGATGAAACCTATTGGATATTTCAAAATATGTATTTATTATCGATCACGTTTCTCGTGGAGGAAAACAAACCCTCGGTCGGATCTTTTTCCTGCGATCTCAATTTTCCTCCAGGTTCGGTTGATTTGAACGTGCACGACGGGAACAGAGCGAAGGCTTCGTTTGGGTTCGGTTTCCTCGGAGAACTAAAGTGATGGATCTCCAGATCGACCGTTTCATCTTTCTATCGCGTTCGTCCTCCGTCTCGTGATCGTCCGAATCCCAAGCGATTGACGCCGGCCTCAAACGACCGATCTCGCGATTGATACCGATCGAGAGCGATCGATCTTCATCGAAGGCAATTTATCTGCAACTCGAGTGTTTGATCTTGATCCAAAGCGTTTGATGTCGATCCAGTGATTAATAGTGATATAACCTGATCTACGCCGATCGATATGGATCTAAATGTTGAGCTGTCGATCGATCCTGACCTGAGGCGAGCGACAGGCGGGTCGTGTGTTTTCCGGTGGATTCCAGATCTTCGGTCGGAGGTCTTCCTTCCCGCCGGCCCGCAGGGGTCGGACCACCCGGGGAGGCCGAAGCTCATCTGGGAGAAGCTGATCCCTGAGGAGGTCTGAACCTCCACGTGTTCCTCCGGGTGAGGATTGTGGCTCTGCTGCTGTCAGAAACCCTCCAGATGTGTGACGTCATCATTGAATATGTATGACTTTGAATAGTATTGAACGCCTTTGATCGGAGTGAATACCTGCCGTCTTTGATCGGGTATTTGTTATTGGTACGATTGAAAACGACGATCCTGGAATACTTACCGTTATCAGTCTTCCTGCCGCAGGGAGAGGAAATGAAAAGTGTAAAAGCGGCGGCGGCCGTCGCCAGGGGTGACGGGGAGGCGGAGCTCGGGAGGCCGGATCCCATTGGCTCGTGGAGGACGCCGCATCAGAACCAGGATGCTTCCAAGGATCTCCTCGTGTCTTTCATCGCTTTATTTTACAATGTATAAAAATATCAAAATGACATCATACGAGATTCACTTCATTAAAATAATAATCAATTACACGAGATCAATATCACCGGTGTGATAGCTTATAGATAATATGTTTTGTGAAAGGACAGCATTCCGTCCGGGACCTCGTCTCAGGGTTCGACCCTCTGGCCCCAACCCACCGAGCCGCTGACGTGACCTTTGACCTCGGTCCTCCTCGGGTCAGCGCCCCCCCGCCCTCATCTTCCTCAGTCCTGCTGCTCTCCTCCTCCTCCTCTTCCTCTTCCTCCTCCTCTTCCTCTTCCTCCTCCTCTTCCTCTTCCTCCTCCTCTTCCTCCTCCTCCTCCTCTTCCTCCTCCTCCTCTTCCTCTTCCTCTTCCTCTTCCTCCTCCTCCTCTTCCTCTTCCTCCTCTTCCTCCTCCTCCTCCTCCTCCTCCTCCTCCTCTTCCTCTTCCTCTTCCTCTTCCTCTTCCTCTTCCTCCTCCTCTTCCTCTTCCTCTTCCTCTTCCTCTTCCTCTTCCTCTTCCTCCTCCTCCTCCTCCTCCTCCTCCCGTCTTCTAAATCTATCTTTCCTGGTGGTATTAAAACCCCGGAGGAGCAGAAAGTACCGCAGGTACTTTGCTCCAAAGAGTACTTTGCTTTAAAATATTCAGAGCGCCCGTGCTATTAGCCATTAGCCATTAGCCTTGCTTTCCTTTTGGCTCCTCGCTCCGCTATTATTAGCCGCCGCTCTCGGTCGCCGTCGCCGCCTGAGCGGAAAGAGCCAGACGCCGTCCGACCGCCGGCCGAGAGTCGCAGCGCCTCCGGGAGCCGCTCGCTAACACTTTGTGATAAATGCTTAATTACCCGCTAACTTATTGAACGGGTCATTTTTACCCGCCGGTGATACCCGGCAGGGACTCGGAAGCTTTGACTGTTGACGTGGCAACCGATCGCCGCTAATCCAGATGATCCGGATACGGATTACATCCGGAGTGTGTGGAAAAATGAGCGGATGAGTCGTAGACGTGTAATAACACCTCAGGAGAGGCTTCCTGCCTGCCGGAGAGGACCGGTGACGAGAAGAAGGGACGACCCGGATGAAGACCGCGATGTTCAGGTGTGGCGTCGCCTTCTGTCCAAACACACCAACATGTAATAACACTATCATTATACAGTTATTACGCTATAATGACAGTTATTACCATGTAATTAAAACCCTCTCAGGCTCAAATTAAGTTGTAGTTGCAGGAAAAATCTGATATTTGGCTGTCGCAAATCTGCAACATCTGCCTGGAGAAGGTTAACACCTTCCCCATTTGGCTGAAGGCCCTCTGAGCCCCCCCCAAAAAACACACACACACACACACACACAGGGCGCCCCCTGGTGGCCATGGGGGGGCGCCCTGTCGCCATGGTGACCCTTCCTGTCCACATCATGGCGCCAACTGTCAGAGGACGCCGGCGTCGCCATGGTCACGGCTGCCCCTGACCCACCGTCACGGCACGAACTGTCAGCCCACTGGAGGTGTGACCGTGCGATGACACACACACACACACACACACACACACACACACACACACACACACACACACACACACACACACACACACACTCACACACACACACACACACACACACACACACACTTTTTCACAGCTGTTTGTGAGCTCTGCTCCCTCCCTGGTGCTGCTGCCATGTTGCAGACGTGTTGCTGAGAAGCTTCCTGTGATGAAGCTGCGTGGACATGAAGATGCAAGAGCCACAGATCTTCACACTCGTCCCCCAGCACGTTCATCCACCTCTGGAAATAGTCACACACACACACACACACACACACACACACACACACACACAGCTGTGATCAGGACGTCACCCAGAATCTTACAGGTAATGACAGGAAGTTGTCTAGAAGTGAATAAATGTATAACGTGTCTTCTACCACTCCCGCCGGTATCCATGGTAACAGCCACAGGACAGTGTGAGGGGTCAAAGGTCAGGCGAGGGTCACGACCCCCTCGGCTCATTGGATGGCAAAAACCTCCGACCGGGTGGAGGTTCCTCCGGCACCTGAAGGGTAACCGTGGCAACGGTCACCCTTCCACGTCTCATGGAGCTCAAACAGAATTTCTCCTTCTGCCGCTGGATTTGGCCGAACGCTGCTTCCCGTTCCACCGCCTCCAAGGGTTCTCCACGGGTTCTCCACGGGTTCTCCAGGTTCCCTCCTGGGTTCTCTAAACGTGCCGCCGTTTTGATAGAGATGGCGAGCTCCGTGAGGGTTCTGCGGTGCTTCTGCACGAGGACGGCGAGAGCCGGGCCAGGAGAAGGAGTCCGAGTCCAGCCGAGGCCTCCGTGCTCTTGGACGGATCGATAAGAACCTGAGAACATCTTCTGAAGGAGGAACCTCGTGTTCCGTCCGGAGGCGGGGCTTTGGACCCACCTGCCGCCGGAGCTCACGAGGTTCTCCGGACCTGCTGCCGGGCCGGAGGTACCACATCTTCTCGCCCGCTTCTTCAGCTCTCCGTCGGCCCACGCCTCCTCCTCCTCCTCCTCCTCCTCCTCCTCTTCCTCTCGACGGCGTTTGATCACATCGAGGACTCCGGAGGAGGTTCTTCAGATGTTCTTCAGATGTTCACCGCCTCTGATGAAAGACGACCTCCGACGCTTCCCGTCAGCACGATTAGCGAGAACCTGGAGTTCCATCTTCTTCTGTCGTTGTTCCTCGTAAAGGAGGTCCAGAGAGCGGAGGAGGGGCGGAGCTGGGTTTAATCCACAAATGTGCTCCAGATCACAGCGCTGGAGATCAATACCAGGGGGAAGATCTCAGAAGCCACACAGGAGAAGGTGGGCTACTGGGACGGCTACATCTGAGTCTGAGCGTTCCACAGTTCTCTGCAGGTCAACGGGTCAGAAGAACCCACGCCATTCAGTCACTCAGGCTGGAGATTCAGGTGGAACCCAGACTGGAGGACCTGGAGGACCTGGAGAATCTGGAGGTCCTGGAGGCCCGAGAGTCGTCCTGATCCCCGGCCCCCGCTTCCATTCCTGTCTTCTTCCAAACGCTGCTCACTGAACCTTCTGACATCTTCTGGCCTTCATCCTGCCCACGTCAGTCTGCCCATCCATCCCTCAGCGCTGAGCTTTAACTGTCCACCTGCTCCTCACCTCGCTCCTCTGACGGGGGAACCCCTTGGCTCCACCGGGTCCTCCTCGGCTTCTTGAAGGTTCCGGGATTCTTCAGCGCTCTGGCAAATGAACCTGGACGAAGAGGAACGCCGAACCCAGACCGTCCATGTTCCCCTGGCCCGCTGTGGACCTTCTCAAACATATGGAGACTCAAACCTTGAAACAGGATCTTCAGGTTCTCCAAAGTCCCTCCTCTCCTCATCCTCCGGCAGGACAAGGTTGACCTTCAGGAAACCGTGGCCATCAAAACATCAGCGTTCTTGGAGAACACCGGCTGCGCTTTCATGCAGAACCTCAGATCTCCATGGCATCATCCACCTAGAACCAAACACAAGTTCCACTGGTTCTTACTCCAGGATGACCACGCCGTTGGACAAAGACCTCCACACCTCATGTGATGTTCTCCAGAAGGAGCCTGAAGAAGAACCTCAGGAACCAGGCGCCATGGCTCTTCCACCATGACGGAAAGAATCACTTCTTCTCAGGGTGGAAAAACAAACTGACAGCGCACACACACACATGCAGGCAGGCAGGCAGACACACACACACACACACACACACACACACACAGGCACTTGACAGGCTAATTGAAAAGCAATCATCCTGAGTCTCAGCAGGTCTGATAAGGATCAGGTGAGTTCACCTCGCCTGCAGGAGAAAGAAGATCTTCACACGTGGAGGGGGTGTGAGGGTGTGTGAGGGGGTGTGAGGGTGTGTGAGGGTGTGTGAGGGTGTGTGAGGGGGTGTGAGGGTGTGTGAGGGGGTGTGAGGGTGTGTGAGGGTGTGTGAGGGTGTGTGAGGGTGTGTGAGGGGGTGTGAGGGGGTGTGAGGGTGTGTGAGGGTGTGTGAGGGGGTGTGAGGGTGTGCACCGTGACTCCACCCCATATGTCCAGCGTTGCTCTTCTGGGGTGGTAGATGGTGTCCTGGAGCTGAGGTGGTCTCACCTGCCACGTGAACCCCTCAATCCTCTGAACACCGGAGGTTCCGGGCCGGCGGCCGGAGGAACCGGTGGAACGTGGGACGGGTTCTGCGGTTAGCCCTGGTTCCGCCCCAGAGAGGGGCTTCTCCGTCACGATGCGTACGCTTGTACGGTCCCTCGGGATCCCTGCGCCTACAGGTGGTCCACCCGGGTCCTGGTCCAGGTCTCTGTGACCCGGAAGGGATGAAACCTCCAGGCTAGCCGGGCTAATGGGGCTAACAGGGCTAACGAGCGGATGTGCAGAGCACGTCTCCATGACCGGCAAACAGCTGAAGGGGCGGAGCCTGACAGCCAAGGGGGCGGAGCCTGTCAGCTGGCCCCGCCCGCGTGGCCTCTGGGGGGGGGGGGTCGCCATGGCAACCCCTGCACCACTCTGGTTCTCCACAAAGTTCACTTGGATTTGTTTTTTAGGGCAATATTTTCTCTGCCATTAGTGTCATTGGTGACCTGTGTGTGTGTGTGTGTGTGTGTGTGTGTGTGTGTGTGTGTGTGCGTGTGTGCGTGTCCCAGCTCAATTTTCAGTGGTGTCTGATATGTGAGTCCAAAGATGAAACACCGTCAACGTTTGATGGAAGACCTCCTTCTGATGTTCTCTTCATGCAGTCTTGAAGGTGGAATTCCTTTGGAACCACATGAGAACACGACCGACGCAAAGAGGGGGCGGAGCCTATCACCACCTGGGGGCGGGGCTTCACCTGGACGAGTAGCTGTCAATCATAAAGAGACCCTCTCACTCGCACCTACTGAGTTTGGTCTTCAACAAACCTCAGGGAGAACCAAGCTGGAGAAGATGGAGAGAAGCTAGAGAGAAGCTAGAGAGAAGCTAGAGAAGGTCCACCCCCTGGCTTAGAAGCGAGTGAAATGTCCAGAGCAGCAGAAGGTCTCCAGAGCAGCCGTGCAGAAGGTAGTTATGTAAAGAGATGTTGGGATGGAAAGGCACCGCAGACCTTAGAGGAGCTTCACTTCATTACGCTGTGTTTACTGCTGAGCTGACAGTGAACACACACACACACACACACACAGGTCAGTGAAGTCCACTCAACACTCCTAACATTGAAGTAAAGCAACATTATGTGATGATGAAAATGAAGGCGTCAATCACTGCAAGTGTGTGTGTGTGTGTGTGTGTGTGTGTGTGTGTGTGTGTGTGTGTGTGTGTGTGTGTCCTCCCAGGTGTTGCTCCAGGAAGTCTGGCTCGGGTGGAGCCTCGCACGTGCCGCCGCCCGTGTCACCATGGCGACCTCCCCGCCGACGCATCGATCAATGACCGATTGATCACTCAGATGTTCTCCGTCGGCCGTCCTCAGGTCTGCTCCGTGCAGAAGGTCCTGGTCCTGGCAGGAGACCCCGGCTCCCAGCTGATGGACGCCAAGGCGAGGGATGAAACAAGCAGGTCATTAGATCTTCTGGTAGTTCTACCTTTGAGAATGAGTTCTTACTGCATTATTAACATTATTACAATATTAACATTATTAGAGTTATTAACATTGTTACCGTGTTATTAATGTTGTTAGTGATATTGTTATTATAGTGTTATTAATGTTGTTAGTGATATTAACGTTATTAGTGTGTTATTAATGTTGTTAGTGTTATTGTTATTACAGTGTTACTACTGTAATCAATGCGTTCTTATCTTTCCAGCCCCTCCTTCACTGTGTGAGATGAGGAAAGGGGTGGAGCCAATCACAGGTGACGGTGAGCTGAGAGGCGGAGTTTATCTGCTGTCAATCATGTCAAATTCTTCCAGTCTTCCGAGGATCTTCTCTGGCTTCCTGCGTCCGAAGCTCCTCCAGCTGAGGTTCCACACAGGTTCCTCAGCCCGCCGCCGTTTTGTTCTCTTCACATCTTTCTTGTTCTTTTACCGAGCAGACGACCTCCTGCCCGCCGCTGTTGCCCCGGCGACCTGCGTGCTGCCAAGGGCCTGACATGGAGTAACCACACACACACATACACACACACACACACACACACACACACACACATTCATTCAGAATCCTGAAAGATGTCTTCCCTTAGATGTTCTGCTTCAGCGGGAGCCCCATGGGTGGGCGGAGCTTCTCTCCTCCACGCCGGTCCACGGCGCCTCCTTGTGTTTTGGACGTGGGTTGCTAGGAGACACATTTCGTGGTGTCTCGTCCTCCTCGCCTCTGCGAGGAGGACGAGGCTCCGGTCTTCTCCGGAGGATCTCAGCAGGTCGGTGAAGGACCAGGTGGTGGCGGCGGCTCCGACAGGCTCCTCCCCCTTCATCTTTGAGCGGGATCGGCGAGCCCGACCCGTTAAGCCCCGCCGTGATTGGCTCTCGTCCCGTCCCGTCGGCGTGGGCGGATTCATCAGATAAAACGTGATTACCGCCGGCCGTCCAATAGCAGGCTGCCAGGTGACCCGACCGGGCCAAACCCCGCCTCCCGCTGGGATCGACGGGGAAGAGCAGCGTGCAGGTGGAGGCGCGAAGGACGGCGAGGAGCGTGAGCGCCAAGCGTCTGGAGACGCCCGTGAGCCGCCGCCCTCGCCGGACGTCTCCATCCTGACCGTAAACATCCAGACTCACCCGAGAGGCCGGCGTCTCCCCTCCATCTGCGCCAGGCGCCATATTTCCCTGGCGTAAATGGCGAATGATGTCACCAGCTTCATCCGTCAGCGTCAGAAGAGACGCCGGCCGCCGCCTCCTCCCGGCGTCAGGAGAAGACGAGAACACAAGGGTCCCGAACCGGATCCCGGATCTGTCCGAGCAAAGGAACACACACACTGGGCTCTTGTTATCGCATCACTATTACTGCTTATTACATAGTAATAAAGCTGCAGCTAACTTTGTAACACCAACCTCATTACACAGTCATAGAGGTGCAGCTCACCTTGTTACACAGTAATAACAGAGCAGCTCACCTTGTTACACAGTAATAACAGAGCAGCTCACCTTATTACACAGTAATAACAGAGCAGCTCACCTTGTTACACAGTAATAACAGAGCAGCTCACCTTATTACAGTCATAAAGGTGCAGCTAAACTTGTTACCGCGTAATAACGGTGCAGGTGTACTTATGCTATAATTACAGGGCAGCTCATTACATGATAATAGAGGTGCAGCTGACCTTATTACACGGTAACAAAGGTGCAACTAGCTTGATGACATGCTAAAGCTGCCGCTAACACTTCCATGTGTGAATCTTGGCGTGGCGTTGGTTCTGCAGCGACGCCACTGGCTGTGGAAGCACGGACAGGGTGGAGGCCCCGCCCCCTTCCTGTCACTTGACCGTCGTCCAGACTTCAAAGGGAACGTAAGGGCCCCCCCCCCCTCCTGCCCTGGCCTCTGATTGGACGCTGCAGGTGTCCTGGCTTCCTGAGGAGACGCCTTGTGGGACTCCTTCAGTTCCCCGGGTCCTGCTCTGCACTCGGCTTCCCTGCCAGAGGCGCTGACACTGATGTTATGTGGGTCAGGGACTCACAGGGTCACAGGGTCACAGGGTCACAGGGGTCACAGGGGTCACAGGGTCACAGGGTCACAGGGGTCACAGGGGGTCCAGGAGGATCAGCAGTGACCAGCAGAAGCTGCTGTGAAGCAGGTTCTTCCCCAGGAGGCTCAGCTTCTCCCCAAACCCTTTCTGGTCTCCACGCAACGACCACAGCGCCCACGACGGCGAGGAGCACATCTGGAATCAAACAACACAACCATCGTGTGTGTGTGTGTGTGTGTGTGTGTGTGTGTGTGTGTGTGTGAACTTCTGTAGGCAGCCACTGAGACGGACACACCCGTCTGTTTTTGTTATTCCTTTGTTCTTTCAAAGTGTAAGGACACACAACATGCTGTTGGTGTGTGTGCTTGTGTATGTGTGTGTGTGTGTGAGAGAGAGAAAGAGATTTTATTAGCACAGTAAAACATACGTGCACACACTCAGCAGGCAGCAGAGGTGATGAAACAGGGTGAACGAAGAGGTGGTAGAGGGCAGGGCGACAATCACACACACACACACACACACACACACACATGCACTGACTGCACTGAATAATAAACTGCTTGTGTGCGTGTATGTGTGTGTGTGTGTATGTCTGCCCTTTATTATGAGAGAAAATAAATACAGATGTGTGTGTGTTCTGTACAATATGTACTTTACGCCTATATGTTTGTAGGAGTGTGTGTTTATGTGTGTATAAATAAATGTCTGTGTGCGTATATGTGTGTGTTACGCATGTGCTGATGTGTGTTTACAGATTTGTGCAGTTCATGCGTGCATAATTACATGAGCATGCATGTGTGTGTGTGTGCTGCTTTGTATTTATTCATACATTCATTTTGTAATTGTGTGTCAGCCTGTGTTTATGTGAGTGTGTGAGGGTGTGTGTATGTGACATGCATTTTGTTCTGTGTGTGTGTGTGTGTCAGTGTGTTTGCACGGCTGCTACTTCTGGTATCAATAGGTATCTGCATATTTTGCCTTTGTGACAATGTGTGTGTGTGTGTGTGTGTGTGTCTGTAGGTCTCTATGGAGGCATTGTGTGTGTGTGTGTATATGTTTGTGAATACAATGTGATCTTTGTGTGTTACTGTATGTGTGTGCTGGATTTTGTAGGTGTGTGTGTGTGAATGATGTGCTCCTGGTGGTTTGCTAACATCTCAGAGGTATTTGGATGTAACTTCCTTCACGCCGGCATGGCTGAGCGTCACTTCCTGTTTGTCACTTCCTGGGGTCGGTGACCCCCCCCCCCCCGGCATGGAAGGAGCCCGGGCAGGAGCAGAACATGGAGTTAGCTGTAGCATAAGCTGGTCACAAGGCTAATGTGCTAATGCTAGTGAAAGTGTCCACCTCAGCCAATCAGACGGCTCCTCTACCGACCCCGTCTGCATGACTCTGCCCTGACCATGTGACCCACAGCAGGAGGCCATTACTGGCTTTCAAGGAGCCCCCCCCACCTGCTGGGCACACACACACACACACACACACACACACACACACACACACACACACACACACACACACACACACACACACACACACACACACACAGTCCAGTGTGAGTCATTGTTCTCAACCCTGAGCAGATGGTTGTTATTTATCCTGACAGCAATGGATGGTTTGATGCTCCAGCTGAGCCACTGATGAATGAATGAATGAATGAATGAATGAATGAGCTGCTCAGTCAGCCTCTCATCATCTACCACCATCTCTGGGAGGACCACATTGGTGGTGGTGGTGGTGGTGGTGGTCCAACAGCACCCAACACCTCAGATCCCACAATCACTGAGGCAGGTGAAGATGGATGTGAAGGACAAAGGGTCGGATGGTGGTGTTGGAGGTGGTGTTGGTGGAGGTGGTAGTGCTAGTGGTGCTGGTGGAGGAGATGGAAGTGATGGGGGTGGAGGAGGTGTAGTGAGGATCTGTAGTGAGGTGCTCACACTACAGATCAGAATGTCATCTGCAAACATCATGG
Organism: Fistularia commersonii; assembly: GCF_037954325.1. NCBI lineage: Eukaryota > Metazoa > Chordata > Actinopteri > Syngnathiformes > Fistulariidae > Fistularia > Fistularia commersonii. Next base: position 14,231,482 of record NC_141310.1, read on the forward strand.
TCCATGGAGGTTCCTGCCTAACCTCATCTGACAGCCTGTCCATCACCACTGCAGGAGGAAGGGGCTCAGTGCTGATCCCATATGGAGTCCTACCTCCACCTCCAACTTTCTGTCACATCTGCAGCACAACTCACCTCTGTCACAGCTGACATACATGTCCTGCGCCAGTCAACCATACTTCTCTGCCACTCCGGACCTCCTCGTACAGTCGTTGGCCCGGGCCTCCACCGATCCGGTAAGAGGTTCGTAGGTTCGATTGGCACATTTGGTTTTGGCACACACTGTATGCCGGACGCCCTTCCTGATGCAGCCCTCTGCTGGGGAGCAGCTCATGGACACCGGCCTGGGGCCGAGGCTGCACCACAACACATGCAGGACTTCCATACTATTCTACCAGACCATAGGACATCAGTATCAGACATACTTGGCCAGCGCCAGAAAGCAGCACATTCGAGCCACACATAGTGCTACAGTACCAGGAAGCAGTACACCAGTACCAGACCAGTATAAATGATGACAAGACAATAATACAGTGACACTGGTGCAGCAGTACCAGGTGAGGGTACACAGTACAAGACAATGTATCAGGAGCAGATGCAAGAACACCAGATAATACCAGGTAGCAGATAGTACACCACTACCAGTCTACAATACCCTGGAAACAGACACCGCAGAATACAAGCTCCAGACAGCAATAACCAGTCCAGGAGGATGAGACACCACCATCCTGGAGTCAGATGGTAGTGTGGTACTGTGAGGCAGGAGTTTGCAAGAAGAGATGGTACTACCCAGGTATCAGTACTACAGTTCCAAGACAGTGGCAATGCTGTCGGAGACAGTAATAAATGAGTGATAGATGGAAAATCACATTTCCGATCCACTTTGGCATTTCTACCTTCAGATGCGGGTCAGACGGTGGCTGAGTCGGCCTCTGTTCTCCTGGGTCTGGTGGCCGAGGACTCGTCCTTCCAGGGGACGGACAAGAACTGAAGACATGGGACATGGACGTCCTCCCTTTGTCTCCCGGAGCTGGTGCCACCTCGCCGCTCTGATTGGCTTTTTCATGAGTGCGATGCCGTTCTTCAGCCACGCCCATCTTTGTTCACTTCCAGAACATCGGCATCTTCAGAGGACCACCCCCCCACACACACACGTATGTGTGTGTGTGTGTGTGTGTGTGTGTGTGTGGCTCAATACCCATGAAGGTAGCTAATCAGATTAGCGCTAAGCCCGATTTTTAATGCTTCGGAACGGACAAACTTCATCGGCACGTCCTGAAGGGCCAGGAGGTCCAGCACGAGTGGAAAACACTAGCTGTCGTGCTTCCCGGGGGCATCACTGTCTCATAATTGTGCATTAAAAGTGTAAAAATGTTTTTTGGAGCTGAAAAGCCATTTCTGTCCGCTGTCTGGAGATATTATGACCCCTCCCTCCTCGAGGAGAGTGTCAGGAGACGTGTCTGACAAGCACTCAGCGGCAGGTCCTGCTAATGGCTCCAACCATGGAGATCCTCATTCTCTGAGGGTCTGCGGTCGAGAAGCCGGTTTCTTTCCTGGCCTCACCAGCGTTTCCCCGAAGATCACGGGCTCTGTCGGAAAGTCTTTTGGTTCCAGATGAGAAAGCCCAGAAGATTCTCCAGGGGCGTCTCCTCAACACTCCCGTGGTGATAAAGGCTGGTTTAGTGGCTCCGCTGATGTGATTCAGAAGTCCAGTCCAGATCAGGTCAGGTTACCCAGCACTCTGTTCCTTCAGTGCACCTTCGGGCCAAAGGTGTCAGCACGTCCATCAGCTGCTGGGAAACATTAGCTTTAGCCCGTTAGCGGCTACGTTTCCACGTTCAGAGTCCGGTGGAACCTGGATCTGCTCTCTGGGAGAAAACAAATCCATTGTTTTGACATGTTTGAGATGATGATAATGTCAGCGTTGGGTTCAGGGGCCAAAGGATCATCATCATCGAGCTCATCGAGCTTTACGATGCCTGCCGAGGAGCTCGGGAGCCACGGAGATACTTCGTCTGGTGGCAGCGATGAAGATACGCACTGAGGGGCCTCATCAGCAGGACCACGAGGATGAACTCTGTGGACTGAAGCCTCAGCAGGTCGGATCTGAAGGACAGGGTCCCAGAGCGGAGCCCTGAGGAGCACCGGCGAGCCCAGCAGGGAACGGGTTTTACCGAATGGGGCTCGGATCGAACTCGGGCGAGCAGGAACCCACCGAGGACTCGGTCCAGATGATGGCCGCTGCTCGGCCGGGATTAAACGGGATTACGGCCTCGGATCAGATCCTAGGAGTGCTTCCCGCTACCTCAGGTGGCTTCTCCCCCTTCCAGGGTCGAGCGTAGAGACTCGGGATCAGAGAAGAACCTGCAAAGTCTCCCTCTCCATGATGGGAGCGAGATCCAGGCCACCAACCACACACACTGATCCTCTGGTTCTTCGGCGCTCAGAATTCTGACCCGGGTCTCCGGTACCTGAATGCAGCATCACCAGATCTCCAGACATGCTGCAGCGCCTCCCTTCTTCACACGGTCTGCGGCCCATAACAAGAAGCGTGTGGGAGCTGTGGTGAACACGCCGCTAGTTAGTTAGTTAAAAAAACATTTCATCTCAAAATCCAAATAAAGAAGTACAAAGCTTGCGTTGTTTCAAATAGTTTCTGAGATGCTTCTTGGAGGCACGCTTAGTCCTTAATATCACCTTTCTAAATCCAAGATGGCAGTGCGGTGGAGAGAGAAGGGGGTTATTTTCTGCGGCGTTTTCTTTATCAGCACCTACTAAACATATAAATATATATGTTCCTATTAGTGGTGGAGGAGGAGCCGCCAAGACAGGAAGTCCAACAGCTGATGTCGGCCCGGGCTGATTTGGGGCGCGGCTCTCGGAGGTGGATTTATGAGGCTGCCAGGCGGCGGGGAAGCCGTTCGGGGTTATGATGATTACCGGGAGCCGGCCCTTGAGGAATGGGCTTGTCGTGCACGGCTGATTGTGTCGGGCGGCGCGGCAGAAGAAGCGCCTGAATATTCCTTATTTCCTCCTCCGAACACGGCGCCGGCGCCGGGCCGCCCCATATTTCTTTCTTTTTTCTTCTCCGGCGCCATGATCTCTGTGAAGCGGCTAACGGGACGGGCTCCCGCCGCGGCCCCGAGGCCGCCGCCTTTATTACCCCGTGATTTGCGACGGTCATTTAAAGAGTGGCTGTAACGTTCACGAGCGGACGCACATATAACTCTCGGCGGCCACGGGCGCCGTCGCCTGTTTGTCAGCGCTTCGGAGCGCCGGCTCGGTCCCGACAGTCTGCCGGACCGACCCGGGGGCTTTCAGAAGAAGCCCCTCCATCGGCGAAGGCCCATCTGGGGTGACTCCGCCCCCGGGAGACGGACGGCCAGATGTGGGCTCTGGTTCTAGCTGGACTTCTCCCGGCTGACGGACGGCGTCGCTTTCCTTCACGCCGCTGGAGGGTTCTGACCCGGCCCGGCCCACCTGTCAGCTACGGCGCCGCATTAGAGGCGGCGTGGCTCTGGCGAGCTGAAGCAGCCGTCCTGCAGCCATCCAAGCCCGGCTGAAGCTCTGCCTTCCTCCAAAGGTGCTTCTACCCGGGGGTTCTGGCCCGGCCGGCCTGCGATGGAGCTCCAGAGCTTCATGGTCCCTCCTCAATGTGGCTGAGGTCGTCACAGCGCCGACGCGCTAAACCACAGCAACACGGTTTTCTACTGCCAGTTGTCGCGCAAAGCGGGAGAAGATCCAGAGAGGCCGACGGGAGGAGAGACGTAGCGGCGGCGGCCATGCTAACATGTAGCATTCCTGGTTGTTTGCTTGTTCTTCTTAAATGGCGGGTTTGATTCTAGTGTCTAGCGCCACTTGGAACCTCAACAGGGTGGACAGTCCAGAAGGAACAGGTATTGTCCCGGACGGACCCCCAAAAAGAACCCCGTCGACTCAGGTCTGGTTGGAACCGTCCCAGAAAAGCACCGTGAAACAGGTGTCCTGGGAAACCTGTGGTGGCACTTTGCAGCTTTTCTGGTCCGTCTTCCCGGAGAACTCTTGCGTGTTCTACTCTACATCTACAAAGATGGACGTTACCGCATCTTAGAGGGGCTTCAGCCGATCCCGGCCGGCCCTGAGGAGGGGGCGGGGCCTAACCCGGAGTGGCCCTGGCATCCGGCGCCTCCTTTCACCGACCGACATGGAGAATGTGGACAGTTTCCCTTCCTGATCTGAAGGTCTCCTGCTGGACGAGAGGAGCCTGACGGCTGACTGGAAACCAGCCAGGCTTTACCAAGACGGGCCTCTGGGGATGGATTCTTCACTATGGTGAAGTCGCACCGATGTCCCCTCCTCTTTGATTGCGGCGGCGCCGGCCACACGGGCCCATGAGTACCTTCATTGGGAAGATCTCTTCAAGGAGGACCAGCATGCTTGGACCACTTTCCCTGAACTTCAACCCGCATGGATCTTTCCTTCATCAGGGCGTCACGGTTCCTCCTCATGGTCCGATGAGGATCTCCGCCCCCCTTCCCCTCCTGGATCTGCTCACCGAGCGTCTACCTCCACGCCGCTCTCAGAGAACACGGAAACGCAACGAAACCCCGACCTCGGAGAGAGGCTCGCATCAGAGGTTCCACTCTGCACAGAAGACCTCCTCAGAGCAGGCCTTCCCGTCCACTCGCCCTCGCCGGGTAATTTAGTCGTCATGACGTCGAGGGTGACTGACACCCTGTCACCGTCACAGTCGGCCGTCCTGAGAGCGGAGAGGAAAGAAACGCGGTGACCTTTTGCTTGGAGCTCAGTGGGGGGGTTCAGCAGATCTTTGTGATGGTTCTTCATCATTAAGAAACACCAGCCGGGACACTTTGTGGAACAGACACACTAAATAAACCTCTTCAGGACTAAGAGGGGAATCTGAACCAGGACGCAGAACCAGTTTCCTTATGTGCAGTACTGTTTATGCACTACTACTACTACTACTGCTACTACTACTACTACTGCTACTACTACTACTACTACTACTGCTACTACTACTAATATTACCACTTCTGCTACTACAACTCCTACTACTACCGCATTACATTTTTTTACATTGCAATCATTTGGCAGTCGCTTTTATCCAAAGCGACTTACAAGAAGTGCAATTCAGTCACCAAAGATCCGAGGTACCGGTGGTTGGAAGTCAGAAGTGACCACTCAACCAAAGTGCTAAGAGTGATGAGTGTGGCAGTGCTTGGTGAAGAGGTGTGTTTCCAGCTGACGCCGGAAGATGGGCAGCGACGCCGCCGTTCTGACCTTTTTCCCAGAGTTCGTTCCACCGCCGAGGAGCCGAGACGGAGAAGAACCGACGGCGACCGGCGGACGGTCGCCGAGAGGAGGCGGATCTGAGGGGACGGGTGGGACATGTGGCTCCACCATATCCTGGAGATAAGACGGGCGTCCCAGTCAAACTTGATGCGGGCGGCGGCTGGAAGCCGGTGAAGGACATAAGAAGTGTGTGGGAGAATGTGTGAGGGTTGAACAGCAGGAGGGCTGCTGCTTTCTGAAGAAGCTCCAGAGGCCTGATGGAAACACAGAGCTTCAGAAAGGAGGCATTAGAATGCGTCCCGGCGCTGGGCGGGGGGAGGTGGCCGCGGTTCTCCATGGGCTCACAAAAAAAACATCTCCTTCAGCAAACGGCATGAAAGCAGCTCCTGAGATAAACAGCGAGCGCCGGCAGGATCAAACGCAGAAGAAGGGTAATTACTCTGTAGTACACGAATAATTAATCATCCCACTCCATGGTTTGCTTTTTTCGGGGGGGGGGGTTGTTTTTTGAAGGTACCTTTCCTGGGAGAAGGCGGCACCACCTGTAGGTAGAAGGTCCGGGCTTCAGCCGGCCGGCCCCCACGTCTGAAGATGAAGACAGGAAGCCACGCTCTCGGGAAAATGACTTCCAAGACTTTTAACTTCCTGCAACAGGCGTCTTCGGCGCGGCGGCGGCGGCGGCCCGGCCTCAGATGAGAAGAATCCTTCCTTCTGAAAACAGAAATGAAAGCAGCCCGAGGGAGAACCCAGAACCCTCCTGTCCTCGGGGGCTCCTGGAGAGACGGGCTGAAGATTAAACACCAGCTGCAGATCAGACCCAGGACAGCACGGGAGGTGACCGTCCTCTCCTTCTGCGTGAGGAACCAGGACTCTGCCGGGGCCGACGACCCACTGGGTTTCTCCGGGTCAGGGTTTGAGCCGGTGCTAATGCGGCACCGGCTCCGGAGGCTCAGAAGCTCCACCTGCTACAGCTGATCGGACACCTTCAGATGGTTCATCCCTCCAAGAGGTGGAAAGACACTCTGAAATGTATAATTCTGTGGCTGCACCTCCATCCCATCCTGGGCCTCCAGCCGGAGCCTGGGGAGAAGCACCAGGACCGGCCTTCACATGGAAAGATAGGAAAATATGCCAGAGTGGAACACCTCCTTACCGCCGGGGTCATGTGACCCAAGACACCCCCATGACGACCCCTGGTGACCCCGACGACCCGCCTCATTACTCAGGTGACCCAACCTGCTCCTCAGGGTGTTCACCACTCATTAACTTATCACCCCTGGAGTCACTTCGCTCGACCCCTGGACACAAAGACAAGACCCCCACCCTCCACACACACACACACACACACACACACACACACACACACACACACACACACACACACACACACACACACACACACACACACACACCAGTGAGTTCCACTCTTGGCTGAAGGTTACCCATCTGTTGATAAAGGGGACAGTTCCAGAGGCAGCATCTCCTCCTGGACTTGCAGGTGAGCAGGTGTGGGTCGCCGGTCTTCCCGTTCCCTGCAGATCCGCTTGAATCCTCGGGGTTCGGCGGGACCGGCAGCCGGACCGGCAGCCGGACCGGCGCCGGCCGAACTTCAACTAAAGAACCTGATGATGTCACGTGAAGAAAGGAGAAGGAACCAGTCCGGGGAATTCTTCGACTCGATCTGAGAACGGACCGACCACCAGGCGTTCCACGTCCACCGGCGGTCGGAGCCGGTCTCACGATGAAGCCGCGACGGTGGGAAGGAGCGCGAGTCCTCACGCCGTTAAGAGCCTTCTGCTGCCAGCGAAGGGTTGATTCGGACCTGCGGTCCTGCGGCCTGTCCGGCAGGGACGGCGGCGCCGGCGCCCAGATCTTCCTGCAAACAGTCATACATCCAACATGGCACCTCTCGGGCGACTCGGTACGACTCGGCCGGTGCAGAGTTCGGGCTGACGCCAGACCTCTGCCACGAGTGACACCCGCTATTTCTGCTGGAAGCTCAAAGAGCTTCAGATGAGCCAAGATGGATCTCAGCAGCTCCTGGAGACACCTTGCTCCACATCAGCATTGTTTTCAGAAGGTCTGAGTCCCAGATGAGAGAACTTCTTCAGAAGTGAAGACGCCTCTCTGATGAGGACTGAAACGTCTTCAAGTGAGGAAAGTCAGGTCCAGCTGCCGCGACAAGAATTCACCATGACCTGGATGACTGAGAACCTCCACAGAAGTGGCAGAAGACCTTCTCTATGGGACGGACCCTCCATGTTCCATCTTCTGTTCCAACTTAGGTTCCTCTTTGGCCTTAAGACCAGAACGAAGGTACGAACGCTGAAGACGCACCTCGAGTCCAGACTATCCAGACCGTCACCCCAAAACATCCTGGCATCACCAGAGAAGCTCAATAGAGGCTCCGCCACGGCCGAATCTCCTCGCTCCGATGCTTCTGCTGCAGATTCCAGCGTGGTCCGCAGGAGACCGGTTGGACCCGACCTCAAGGCGCATCCGATCAATGATCGCATCTCGGAGACCATCGATTGTTCTGTCGGGGGGCCGCCGGAGGTCCCGCCCGGCGAAGGTGTTCTCGTATCCGCCGACCGTTAACAACCTGTTCTGATCCTCTCGTCCGCGGACGGGAAGCCGTCCCATCCAACCTTCTCCTGGTCCAGAAGGTGCTTTGGTATTCACGGCTCCTCCTCGCCCTCAGAGCAGGAAAATAAACCCTGGCTGAGTTTGACATTTAAGAGAGCTCTACTTCAAACTCCTGAAGTCATGGCTTCACCTCTCCAGCCCGGCTGGAGAAAACACGGGGGAGGAGGAACCTCGTCTTGGAGTGACGGGCCGCCGCCGTGACACGTGACCTCCGGGTGAAGACATGAGGAGCTGCCACCTTCACGACCAAAATACATGACCACCAGTGTCCCGGGGCGCCTTTCCTCAGAGCCTTCCATCCACGACTGAACACCCAACCGTGGAACCGCCGGCCAGAAGGTTCCACGGTTCCATCACATCCGTCCACTGGGTTCTCTCACGCTTCCATGGGCTGACCTGCCTGGGTTCTCCACCGACGGCCACCAATCTCAGAAGTCTTTAAGGAGGCCCTGGAAGCAGGAAGGGCCTGCGTGGCGTCTCCATGATCTCCATGATCCCTCCTGCTTCCTGGGTTCTCTCACTGCTCTGCAGCCTGCTTTCTCCATGGTCTTCTACCTGGGTTCTCTCCATGTTCTCTGCTTCATGCAGACGAATGAGAGGGTTGTACGTGGGCTGATTGACAGGCGTGTCTGGCTAAGCCCCGCCCCCGGCCCCTCTGGGTGAAGATGCACAGATGGTCCATAAAAGGACGAATGCAAGCGTGAACGGATCATTTCCCAGAAAGGCAGAGGGAACTACTTTGCGCGGACGTCTCCGAGGGGAAGGACACGTGTCGCCCAGGCGGCGCCGGCTTTGCCATCTGAGCGGGGACGCGGGCGAAGCCGTTCTGGCGTTCCGTCCGGGCGAAGAACCGAATGAAACCCTTCGTGTGGGCGGGACAGGAAGTGGCCGTCCCCACTTCCTGAGGGGAGCAAGGGTGCAGGTGTGGAGCAGCTTTACTGCACCGGAAGGGAGGCGAGAGACAACATTTAGCATTTACAAGACGGACCACGTGGCAGCCGTGGAAAAGCAAACGGCTTCCAGGGCTTTGGAACATCTCATCGGCTGCATCGAGGCCGCCATCTTGGATCTGGCTTGCGACCGGAGGTTCCGGCCAATCGCGTGCGACGTCATGTGCCGCCGACGGCAGTCGGCTTCTACGATTGTTTTAGAATCGTCGTTTTGTGTTGGAGGAGATGTTTCCTCGGTCGGGTGAAGCTCTCAGTAGAAGCGGGTTTTTCTCGGGACATTTAAAGCGGTCCGGTCCGTTCCCGCGGAGGTCCGGCCCTGAAGGACGCCGACGGCGTGCCGGACCGGACACGTGGAGCTCGGAGAGACTGGTGTCTGTCGTGGTCACGCCCGATGACGCGTCGCTGCTTCAGAAGCTTATTTAAGCGTCGGTGCGGCAGGAACTGCCCCCCCGCCGCTCCATCGACCCATCTTCATCTCCACCTCCGCCTCGCCGTCCACCTGCAGCTTCGGGCCAGAGGAGCTCCAATAATTGCTCAACGCTACTCAATATCTCCATGTGGAACGGCGGCGGGGGGGCGGCGAGGTCGGGGGCGGCGCCTCCGTCACGCCGCCGTGTGACGTGGCCCCCCCGACATCCCCCCATCATGGAGCTGTGGAACTGGGCTCGCACACCTTTCACGGCGGAGGTCCCGCTGGGGGGCCTCCTCCTCTCCAGACATCCATCCTTCTCCACCGATCTGGTCCACAAACCCCGCTGAGGAAGCGGTGATGGATGCGCGTGGCCCTCGCCACTCGCGCCCCCTCCTCCATGTTTGGCGATACGAGCGGCATTAACATGATAAAGGGCCTTCATCTGCACGGCGGAGCACGCCGCCGCCACGCGTCGCACCGCGCGACCGCAAGCACACACTCCATCAGAGGCGTCAGACGGCCGCCGTCCACCGGGAGGACGCCGCTCATCATCTCAGCACCGATACATCGATCCCGCAGTTGACGCGCCGCGGCCGGTTCGCTGAGAATCATGCCGACGGCCTTCGCGCTGGCGCCGCCAGATACTTCCTACAATATAAATTCCCCAATGAAGCCTCTTTTCCCTTGGTGAAGAAAAGAGGCGGGGCATGCGGCAGCAGGGGACGCCCTCGGGGGACGGGGGCGGGGCAGAAAGGCCAGTATTTGTCCGACATCAATGTTAGCATTAGCACGGGGACGAGGACGCTGCGCTCACACATTCCAGCCGGCAGGGGGCGCTCTGCTCGGGGTGAGAACGACCCGCCCGACCAGGATTTAAAAGCCCCCGTTTCACAATGGAACCCAGTTTCCGGGCCCTGGGGGCGCCGGGGGGGTCAGGGGGGGTCAGAGGGGGGCAGGTGCCCTGACAACAAACCGCCGTCCATTCGTTGTGTTACTCTGCACTTATTCCAAGACATTAAATCTGGCAGCGTGGGGCCGCCGCCGGGTCCATCTGGTATCGGGGTTCCCTTTCGGAGAGTTTGTGCGCGTCGGGGGGTTACGGACTCCGTGTGACCCGGCCGCACAATATCAAAATTGGTTTTGGGAGGCGAGCGTTTGATCCGGCGGGGGTCGGGGCACGGCGGGGGTTCCGGACGCCACCTTCACCCGGGACGCTGCGAGCAGCTCTTCCTTTGATCAACACGCTCCGGGCCGAAGCTCCATTTCCCCGACGTCAGGCGTGTCAATGAAGAGCCCCGCAGCCCGACCCCTCGCACCCCCAAAAATCATCCCGCTATGCTTTTGTCAGCATTTTAGCTGGAAAAAAAATCCTTGATGTTGCCCGGAGGTCTGAGCCGCTCCAGCGTCAGGAGCAGAGAGGAAAGCTTCTGCTGGAAAGGGAAGGTCCAAAGCCAGAAACTGCTGAAAACACACATCAGAAAGGAGTGAAATGACTGTTCCTTCAACGGGGACCTGAGGCCGATGAACCCCATGAACCCCCACGTCTGCATCGGGGTTCCAGCCACGGCGGTCACAAGAACGTTCCTCACCTCTCACCTCCTGCCCTCCATCCTCTCCACCATTTGGATGAAAACTGGGCTCTCTGTGTGGGTTCTCCATGTTCTCCGTGTTCTCCTGGGTTCCCCTCAGGTTCTCCATCTATCTCCCGCGGGACAAAGACGGCGGCAGGGTTTAGTGAAGGGTAAATAGCTTGTAGGTGTTTATGAGAGGATGAACGGCGAATGCGGCCCTGCGTCCGTGTTAAGCCCCGCCCACAGGCGTGTCCTCCGGCTTGAGGCGTAGCGTCATCCGTGTGGTTTCCCAGGGAACGCCTCCGTCCGGGCCCAGGACGCCGCCGTGGACCCGCGGGCCCAGAGTTCCTCCTTTGCGTTCCTCAGCGAGGGTTCTGGCGGCGAGGCCGGCGTGGACGCAGGTGCGAGGAGCGGAGAGGATTCCTCGGCGGCGGTTCCTCCCCGCGTAAAGAGATGTTCCGTCTCGTCTCCGGGCCGCCTCGGGGGCGGCGGCGGGCAGATGGCTCATCCAATCACCTGCCAAGAGTCGGGGAAAAAAACCCTCCGCCCCTCTCCAAACATTTTCCACGGGATCCCTTCCAGATGGTTCCCTGCCACGAGCCATCTGGTGCGTCAGGTTAGGAGGCCGGAGGGAAGGGGGGCTACAAGCGAAGGGAGCGTTTGCAAACTCCGGCGGGCCGCTTCAGAAGCGCTCAACGCCTCGCCGCCGCCGCCGCGCCAGCGAGCAGTCAGAGTGTCGGACGAGTCCCCGGCGCCTTGTCTGGCTGGCGCCGCCGCCATTTGTCGCCATGTTGAGCCGGCGCCGCCGCGCACGACACACCTGAGCGGCTCCGTGGCTCCTCCTCCGACACGAGGGCGCGGAACCTCTTCGGCCGCTAGATGTTATCCTGTGACTCCAGAGCGGCGACGGGGCGGCTCTTCTCCTGCCTTCCACCCGTCAGGTGCCTAAAAACAGAACGTCCGGACAGATATTTTTCAAGGCTGACAACTTTCATCGGTGCGGCGAACGTGTCCTTAATGAGTCCGGTGGGGTCGAGTGACGCTGCAATAAGGGCCGGCCCCCCCCAACGCTGCCCGTCATTACTGATTTAGCAAAGGTGATCGGCCCGCAATCGGCTGCTTCAGTCGACGCTGGTAGGAATTTTCACGCCGCAAGACGAGCCGTCTGCTGACCAGCAGCTCCTGCATCCCACAGCTCCTGCAAGGATAATGGACTTTGTGGCTTTATCTGCTGAGGAAGCGCTCTGCGGCCGGCGGAGCATCATCGCCCTGATTGCAGCCGGGGGCTTCTTGTGGCCGGGGGGGGCGTGGGGCAGGAGAGGGGGGGCAGGAGGGGCAGGAGGGGCAGGAGGGGCAGGAGGGGGGGGCAGGAGGGGCAGGAGGGGCAGGAGGGCCGGGGACTTAGTTAGTGCGCAGGTGGAGGACGGCCCGCTGAATGCGGCCCCAGAGCTTCTGGAGCCGAGTCAATACGCTGAGCATTTTCTGTCAACTAAGAATAATGGGTTCTCTCCGGGTTCTCCGTGGAACCCTGAGAGAACCCAGGCTCCAGAACCGACCCCTGCACCCGACACGGCCTCTGCTCAGATTTGTTTTCCTAAACGGAGAGAAAGGACCGGATCCTTTGTCCTCCTACGCGAGGGAACCTCCTCCCGGGTTCCCCCGCCCGGACGCTGATCGGCCCCGACGTCCACGCCAGCCCGCCGGCGCTCGCGCGCTCCGTATGCTAATGGACGCCCACCTCGCTTCCGCCGCCGCGGCCGCCCGACACAGATCCACAACAACGCACGACCTGGAATGCAAACACTCCTGGTTTTTCCTCTGCGGCCAACCAACATCTGTCACTTCCACAGAAAGCCTCCGCCGTCCGTGTGTGTGAGCGTTCCATGATGACATTACTTGAAGAAGATCTCCCTCCACAGTGTGCCGCTCTTCTACCGGGCGGCAGCCAGGATCAGAAGGTGAACCTATCACAGCCTACAGTCAGGTGGAGGGGCGGGGCTTCACAGGGACTGGTCACCCGTCAATCACTGGAGGAGCCCCACCCTCTCCGTCACATCTAAAGATGGCTTTGAGTGTTTTTGGATGGTGGGAGGAAGACGGAGAACCCGGAGAACCCGCAGAGAACCTAAAGAGAACCCGCAGAGGAGCCGGTCGGGCTACAGGGTGGAACCGGGGCGGTCCTCGCTGCGAGGCCACCTCTACCACCTTGGTTCCCGTGTTCTCTTGGTGAACGCCGTCCTCTCAGCAGCAGACACGCCGTGGAGCTACAACTCCAAACGCAGGTCTACGGGACGCAACCCGCCGAGCCCAGATAGAGAGACCCGGGCGGGAACCGGGGAGGGCCCGGGATCCGGGGATCCAGGGTGACCTCCTGCCCCGGGCCACGTTCTGGACAGGGAGCAGAATGTATTCGTATTCCGAAACTGTGTCAAACAACACATTATCGTCACGGAGGACGTGTCGGTGAGAAGCTGAAGCTGCCGCTGTGTTCGTCCGGGGAGCGGCGGCGGCGGCGTGGAGATGGCGTGATTAAACCATGGAAGGCGGTGATCAATGTCTCCGTGTTTGCGGGCGATCAGAGAGCCGGCGGCATGCGGCCCTCACGCCGCTAACAGCTGCCAGGATTGGTGGCTGCAATAACATCGCCGCAGTTTTCAAGGTAATTTGCTCCACAATGGTGTCCACTATCTATCAACACTGTATTACATAAGCTGGGGGGGGGGGGGGCTGCTCTGATCTACAGCAATCTATTGATCAGCCCAGCTTGTCTAATCAATACAAAAGAGAATAGGGGAAACAACAGTGGAGGACTCTTTAGGCTCTTTAAGGAGCAGAGGAGCCAGGAGGGGTTGGAGGTGTTGGAGGAGGTTGGAGGTGTTGGAGGAGGTTGGAGGTGTTGGAGGAGGTAGGAGGGGGTTGTGATAGGGCAGGTAGCGGCGCCGTGCACGGACCCGCAGCGCCACATGAAAGGAAATGCATTTTTTCCGGCGAGGCCGATAGAAGCTCCGCTTTATTTCCTCAGAAGTGCAGAGCAGTAATGAGGAGACGGGCGGACGGAGGGGGTTCTGGGGTTCGGGCGCCTGCTTGGGAGGAGATACCAGATGAGGCAATGAAGCGTGGCCGCCACGCCGCAATCCAGTCGTCCGCCGCTCGCCGTTCCTCCGCCCCGTATCCCGCCGTGCAGGAGGAGCGAGGACGGGCCTGGTCCACCCCCATCCTGGACTTGAACACAGACACTGATGAGGACTTACAGGCCGGGAGGAGCACGCAGACCTCCACGGTCCTTCACGGTCCTTCACGGTCCTGAAAGTTGTAAACACAGAACCCTCTCACCTGCTCAGGGTCACATGACGCAAGCAAACATGGGGAAGATGTTCTGCCCTCCAGGTCGTGGATCTGCAGATACATTCATGGCGGGTCCGGGTCCCTTGGCGTTCCCCTGCTTGGCCACGAGGAGTGACTGGCCCGGAGGTCACCTGATCACAAGCCCCACGGACACGTTTTCCCAGTTTAACATTGAGGAATCCAAGATGGAGGACAGGTCTGAAGTCAGAGGTGGGTCCACGGAAAGGGTCGAGGACAAGAAGAGATTCGGCGTCCTGCACGGCGGCGCCACCTGAAGGTTGAACATCCACAGGGCCGGCGCCAAGCACCGCCGCCCCCCCCCCGACCCGGGAGCTTCACTCATTGATCGGAGCGTTTGTATGGACAGGGGTCTGTGGGAGGAGATGGTTGTGGGGTCACCGTGGAGGTCAACGGGGGCTGTCGCAGGAAATTAGCCCGCTGGGACGCATCAGTCCTGAAGCTGTTGTCCATAAACGTCACTTAACTGTGTGATGAGTGTGTTCTCCTGGGTCCCTTTGAATCCACCATCTCGCCAAGCGGCACCTTCTCCTGAGACTCCCACACCTCACCTCGAGCTGAGGGAACATTACTGAGATCCAAAGAAGAAGCTGTTTAAAGAACAAGAGAGAAAGTCGTCGTCTTCTTTGTTCCTGGGAGTTCACCCTCTCCAAACAGTGGGATTGGTGCCCTCCTGCTGGTCCACCTCCTGTTCTGCAGCACAGCGGGGCGCTAAATGGCCTTCAAGCTGCACAAATAACGTTAATAAAAAATAAAAAAAAAACAACAATTTAAGAAGTTGTTCCTTTTAAAGACGGAGTAATTCAACCGCAGATGTGAGTAACAGCGTTTGCCATGATGGCAGAACATCAACGCCGGATTTGAAAAATAAGAAAAACATGCTGGGATGATAACATGTCTCATTAAGATCACATTGATCATAAAAATGTTAAAACCAATAAAACCCTGGATTCTGTCACTTCCTGCTCGCACCCGATTGGTCAGACAGGTTTCGATCCAGAACAGCAACGGCGGCGCGTCCAACTGACGGTTTTTCATCGCACGGTACCGAAGGAGAATCGGAGACCAGATACCTGCGACCCCCCCGTCGGGACCGCGGCGCCGAAAAACCCGTTCCGGGCGCCATCCCGGCCGACCTTCTCCCGGGGGAGGAGCCGCCGGTTCCTGTCACATTCCTCTCCGCTCCGTTTTGTCTGCGCCGCAGAACCCAGTGTTTTTCCCAGCAGCGCCGGGTCGGGCACAGGTTTGATAAATCTGTCACACTTTTTATTTCTGGAGCCACTTCGGGGGGAAAAAAAATACATGAACGGCTGATGAATCTTGTACGTCTGCCCCCGCCCGGCAGGGCAGAGGAAATACTGCCCGCAAAACTTCTCCGTGCACGTCGTGACGCAGCGCCTTCGGATGACTCGCGAAGAAAAACACAGCAAGTGGACCACACCTTCACGTGGACAGATCTGCAGGTAGTCCAGACGTGGATGATAGCAGTGCAAATAGACCGCGCAAAAACACACCAAAACACTGAAAACACACCAAGCACACAGACCATTACACTGCAAATAGACCAGACCGAAACACACCATAACGTATGATGACCCTGCAAATAGACTGCAGTGCAACATAGAGACACTGCAGGTAGACAACACAGCGACACACACACACACACACACACCATGACATGGAAGAGCCACAGTGACGGCCAACACGGCCTCCGACCGTCATTTCCATCGTTTTAGTCTCTGAATTCTGTTGGCAGATTCATTCAAAACAGCAGCCAACAGAGAGGAGTGCCATCAATGTCCAAACACACACACACACACACACACACGTTAATTACTTTTGTTGAATTATACATATAATCCCCATTTAATACAACTGAAAGCACTTAAAAAATGTATTAGCAGCTCATGTCTGCTTCTATTTACGACAGCCTTCCCTCAGCACTGCCCCCCCCCACCCCCCCGCCTGTCAATCACCGCACCTCGCTTTATTTTACAAGCTGGCTTGAATACCTGATTCAGGAAAAGACTGTTTTCTCTTCTTGATAAGACCATAAACTCGTGGCAATGGAAAACCCACGTGTGTGTGTGTGTGCGTGTGTGTGTGCGCGCGCACAGGTGCATGACAACACCTCCGCTGCCTTTTTTTAGAAAAAAAAAACCCAGCATGGTGCTGGGAGGGGGCGTGTCAGCAGGCTGAGTGACGAGCGCTGCAGAACCACCAGAAAAAGGTCCAAACAAAAAGGAAGCCTATAAATAGGTTGAGGCGACGCGTGGAGAACGTTGCAAAACGTTGTCATGCGCGAGCGAAGCGCCCGTCCCGGCCCCGGAGGAGAAGGTCCCGGGTCGGAGCGCGTCCACTAATATCTAAATCTGCGCAGCGAGGTGTTCCTTCAGCGCTCCTTCAGAAGGTGCAGGCGGCAGCCTTCCTCCGCCACCTTTCTTCTGCCCCCCCAGCAGGAGGTCCGGCGGGTTCTCCCCGCGCGGGTCGCCTCGGCCGGCCCTCGTGTTCCGGATTAATTAAGGAGCTCTAAAATCCAATCCGGCGGCGGCGGCGGCGGCACCTTCGGAGGATTTCACTTTGGGAGGAAAAAACAAGCGGGAAGTTAAAACTGAATAATCCTCCGAAGCCACTTACTGACGGCAAGTCATTACTTTAATTTTGAAAACTGCAGGAGCGGACGCTCGGCTTAACCCGGAATAACAGCGGGGAATAATTACACGGCGGCGTTTAACCTCCAGGCTCCTGCGGGCGCCGGCTGAGTCTGCACCTCTTATTTTTCCTCTCCTCTGGAGCTTCTGCCCGTTTGCTCCTCTTTTCTCCAAGGCCGCCGCTCCGAGACGACCCTCCGCTTTACCCACCGCAAGCATCCAGGATCTCATCCCGCTCGGGTTCCATGGGAGGGCGGAGCTCCGGCTGTCCCCGCCGTGGGGGCGGGGCTTCACCCGGACGGACCGGCCGTCCGTCATAGAGACGTGGAAGCGGCGCCCTCTCACGGAGGAACCTGAAGCGAGCCGGCCGGCCGCCCTCAAACCCCCACGGGCCGCCTGAACGCCAGCTTCCGCTTCCTCCTGTTCAATGTGACCCTTCCTTTAGAAAGCATCATTCTGATAAATGCAAGCCGGCGGGGAAAGCGGAGAACCTGGGGAGAACCCACTTAGCTGCAGCACGTTCCACTGTGCTGCTGCTCTGACATGGAGCCCCGTTCTGGGCGTCTGAGACAAGTATCTGGAGACACGTCTCCCAGTCCAACTGCAACGGAGCAGAACATCTAAATTGTTTTCAGAAAAGAATTGTGTTTCTAATTTTTCAGGGCCTGGTGGAACAGTCCAGGAACACTGGAGAACCAGGAGAAAACTGGAGAACCAAAGGGAACATTGGAGAACCAGGGGAACCCTGGCAAACCAAAGGGAAAACTGGAGAACCAGGGAAACACTGGAGAACCAGTGGAACACTGGAGAACCAAAAGAAATACTGGAGAACCAGGGGGAACATTGGAGAACCAAAGGGAACCCTGGCAAACCAAAGGGAACACTGGAGAACCAGGGGAACACTGGAGATCCAGGCTCCATCAAGGCAGCCCCAGGTCCCACTGTGAGCCAGGCCTGTTCACCCCTCGATGGCGGTTGCACCTTCTGACGGGGAACGCCGGGGGAACCCAGGCTGGAGAACACGGAGGCTCCACTCAGAGAACCCAGGCTGGAGAACACGGAGGCTCCACTCAGAGAACCCAGGCTGGAGAACCAATAGCGAAGCGGTTTTGCCAGTAGAATTCAGCTGCTTAGTTGGAGGTTATTGGTTCAGTTATTTGTTTGACAGCTGCATCTGCCTCAGTGGCGCCCCCTGCTGGCCTGGAAGCTCTGGGCGCGTTCAGCGGGCGCCGCTCCCGTTCCCTGTTGTGACGCCACTCTCTTGTATTCCAGCGTCTCCTCACTTCTCTCCGAGGAGATTGGTTAAGAAAGAAGTCTCCAGTCTTTTTTCCAATCATCTCCTCGCCGGGGGGGGGGGGGGTTACGTTTTCCCCCCGTCGCTCGCCGCCGCCGCCTCGCAGGGTGTCACCGCTTGACTGCGAGCTGCCGGCGTCTTCATTAAAGGCGGCGGTGTATTATGACATTAATAACCACAAACAGTGTTGTTCTTTATGGCAAGTTTAATTAAAACATTAATAAATAAATAAATAATTCTATCAATAAATAAAAAGCAGGACGTGTACCTGCACGCGGCGGCAGACGGCGGCGGTTTCCACGGCGCTGTCATCGGCGCCTGGCCGGGGATCAAACGGCAGGCATGTTTAATTAGACCGGTCCCTCAGAGAGGGAAAACCTCCCTCCTCAGCAGAAGTGCTTCAGAACGCTGCTGAAAGGAGTCTCACCCCTTCCTCCTCCTCCTCCTCCTCCTCCTCCTCCTCCCTGGAACAGGTGAAATGAACCCTGCAGGAGGTGTGATGGGAAGCGGCTCGTTTCCAATCACAGCGCCCGCACGCCTCGCAGGAAGTCAGCCCACGGCGTGGAACGCAAACGGCCTTCTCCTCCGTTTCCACGGCGAAGGGGGAACGGTGGCGGTTCCGGATATTTGGATCCTTCCTGTTCGGGGCGGCGTCGGGCGGGAGCTGCCGCTGCTCCGATGGAGACGACACCCTGCACACAAGCCGGCGGCGAAGATCTTAGCTGAAGAAGCTAGGAGGACGCTGAACATGGAGCATCTACCAAGGGTTCTGTCTTGTCAAGAACACGGCGTGGATAACATTATGGACGCCTCGGCGGTCTGCGTTCCCCCTCCACCCGCAGAAGCTCACACGGCTGCCGCTCTGCCGCGATGGCGCTCGGGTGACCTACTTCTGTCAGACGGTCCCGAGCAGCAGCCGCCATGACACTGCGGGCCAACGCTTGTTGTGAGGAAGGAGTTAAAATGGCTGCTACCAGGCTGAGGAGCTCATCACCGTTTCCTGTAAATCCAAGTCTCCGCTCCGCTCGTCCGTCACCTCACTGATCGTCCGCCCAACACCAGCTTTGTTGTCTCAGAAAGAGGCGGCAAAGGTGCCGTTCCGTGTTGTGGTGGCGTCCGTGCACGCCGTACGCGGGCGGGATGACAAAGTAGGGCCCCCGCGGGGTCACCGCCTCCAATCCGGGGTCCCCGGGAGACGGCGGCGGGATGGAGTGGGAGCCTCCAGGGCTCCTTCTCCTTCCTCATGCGTCATCTTGAAGGAGGACGGGGAGCTCCTGCAAGCCACACCTCTGGCAGGGCCTCCTGCCCGCCGTGAGGGAGGCCATGACGGGCGCCATTAATTCTAGGCGTAAAGGTGGACGCCAACGGCCCTTCTGGGCTGGGAGACCACGCCGCTCCGAACCCCAACGGCGGCTTCCGGCGTTCCCCTCCCCACCGCGGCGCCGACCATCGGCACGCGATTGATGTCGACGGCAACGCGGTCCGAAGAGGAGCAGACAAAGCGTAAAGCAGCGGAGGAGTCGTGCAGACACCCACCAGCGGGAGGATGACGCACACAAACACTGACACTGCTGTTGCGCTACAGTAACTAAGCAACAGGAAAAAACTCACACGCTGACCACTGACACCCCATAGTAACAGAAATATGGGTTAGCATCACCCACACACACACACACACACACACACACACACACACACACACTCGAGTCTTGCTCCTGATTCCTTTTTCATGTCGAACCCAGCAGACATGCTTCTATTCCAGACTGACACCTTGCTGAGCAGCCTCCCCCTTTCCTTCCTGCTCTCCTTCTTCCGCTCGGTGCAGTTCTAACACACCTCCTCCTTCTTCTCCATCCCATCCCTCCCACTCCTCTTCTCTTCAGTGTTCTGCCCTGCAAGCACTCTGCTGGAACTCCCCCTCCTCGCTTCCCGTGCTGCCGGCCCATCACAACTCCCCGCAGTCGCCCTTTATCTCTTTATGTATCTATAGAGCAACCCCCCCCCACACACACACACACACACACACACACACACACACACACACACACACACACACACACACACACACACACACACACACTCCATGTCCAGCCTCCTGTCCGTCAGAGGCGGGCACCAGCCCAGCAGACAGGTGTATGTTTCACACACCACTTGTTCCCATGTGTTCATCCATGACAACATTATTAACAGCAGGGGTGCTCGCTGCTTGTTGCTGCATCTCTGAGGCAGTGACCACCCCACCCCCACCCCATGATACCCCCACCCCACCCCCACCCCATGATACCCCCAACCTACCCCACCCCACTCACCCCCACCTCCACCCCCACCCGGCGCTGCCAGGTTGCCAAAACAGAGATTAAAAAAAAAAAAGGAAACTGCATACAGCAACACAAACTAAAGTGAGCTCCAGGAATATTAAACAAGGTGATCCACGTGGAGAAGCGCCGCGAGTCAGGAGGAGGAGCGGGTGGGGGTTGTTTTCAGGGAGAGGAATGTTAATACGTCGGGAGGAGAGCTGGAGATGTTTTATTCACCAGCGGGTGGAAGTTTTGCTGCCTGCTATGACGTGCAGCTGCAGGCCGCGTGTTACCGCTCTATCGACAAACTGTTTCCACGGGGTTAAAAACCCGCAGGCTCTGCGTCCTGTTGAGGTTGTGTGTGTGAGCGTGTGTGTGTGTGTATGTGTGTGTGTGTGTGTGTGTGTGTGTGTGTGAGAGCAGAATTAAGGTCGGGAGTAAGCTGGCAGTGGAGCTAATCAAAGTCCGAGTTGACACACTAGCTTCACGCTGCCGCAGCAGCTGCAATTGAAGTAGTATTGTGAGGTTTCCATGACAACAACGTTTCCTCGGGTCAGCGCCAATCACTGTTATCACCGACGGTGATTAGCCCCGCCTCCTCGCCCCGCCGGCTCCGCCCCCGTGCAGTAATTGGCTCCGAACAGGTGGAGTATGACGAACGTTAACAGTTGGGTTATTTTGGACCAGTCGTGACCGTTGGCAGGTTCGCTCCGGCCCGACCCGCCCTTTCACGGCGGCGGGACGCAGCTTTTGTCGCCGCCTTGTGGCGAGTTGTCAAAAGGCGAATTTCCATGTCCTCGGCGGCCGGCCGATAAAAACCACAGAGTGGGATTCTTTATTTTTGTTTTTCCGGGCAGATGTAACGGTAGAAAGTCAGGGCCGTCCCCGCTGGACGTCTGGCTTCCATTAGAAACAATGGATTTAATGCAAGAATTAAAAACCGACCTGCAGCTAATGCAACATTTACCACGTCCTCCGTGTTTTCCATTAATTCTTTGGTACAGCCCGACAACCTCCCCTTAACGTGGCTGCTGAATTTCAAGACGAAATAAATATTTAAAAAAAATGTTAGCAGTTTGTGGATAAAAATGAAAATCCACAAAGAAAGTTGAGTGGCACTTTGGAAACTGAAATCAACAGAATATCTGGGAGTCTGGGCTTTAAGGGGACGCAGGTTTAGCTTTGTCTGCCAGGGGGAGTATATAAAAATAATAAAAGCAATATGAATAAAAAATGAAAAATAAATGATAGAAAAAAAATCAACAAATAAAACTAACAAATTTCAAGAAGGCCTGAAAGAAGCAGCAACTAATTGGTGTTTGTTTACCCAAGTCTTTGGAACAAATCTGCCATATTGGCTTAATTTTTATACAAACATACATATATATATATATATATTAATGGGGAAACATTTGACATTTAAATGACTGTACCTTTTTACATTTAATTGTTTTTTCTTCTTTAACCTTTAATTTGAGCTTCTATTGCCATTAAAATGTTTTTTCTTTTGTGATTTTTTATGAGGGAGCGGAAAGAAACAGGCAGCAGCACAATACCCGACACCGGAGCCGGACAAAGTGAAATTAAATTAAATGACTACAACAAAAACAGAGGCCTCAATCATTCATGAGAGAAATGTCAAGCTGCCCGATTTCCAAACAAGGGAATTGAAAATACGGCATTTTGTAGGAGCCCGTCCCTGAGGAGGGACCCGCCGGGGGATCGGCAGCGGTGCCAGATTGGACGCCTTTAGACGGACGGGCCTCCAACATAATGGAGCGGCGCCGGATCCTGCAGATCGACGCCGACCAAGAACCCGAGGCTCTGGGCCCCGTGTCCAAAGGAGGCCGACTGCACGGGGCATCCAAAATCCTGAATCGTCACAGTCACGCAAATTTATCGGTGGAAAGGTCCAAAAGGACACGTGTGGAGCCGGGATTCCAAGACGCGCCTCATTTTGTCGCCAGAAATTCTGCAGTATTGGACCTCCGGGTCCTCTACTCCCATCCAGAAGCACACAGGGCTCCAAAGAGTACAACAATGGGAGCTGTTTTTGCAGAAAAAGACTTCTTCTCCCCCTCGGTCGCAGCAGCCACCGTCAGGAGAAACGTCTGAGAGGAGACAAAAACACAACCAAAGCACGAGGAGATAACAAAGCGGATCAGAACCAGGCCCGTCCAAACACGGCCCCCCCCCGCCCAGACCCCCTCCGAGAGTCACCCACGTCAGCTGGTGCAGGACTGAGTGGCCCCCAGTCCCAGATAAGCTGCGCCTGGGCCGGCAACAGGAACACTAATCCCTCGCTATAACGCGCTTTACTTTTCACAGTTTCG
This sequence comes from Fistularia commersonii, assembly GCF_037954325.1. Classification (NCBI taxonomy): domain Eukaryota; kingdom Metazoa; phylum Chordata; class Actinopteri; order Syngnathiformes; family Fistulariidae; genus Fistularia; species Fistularia commersonii. The sequence goes on from NC_141310.1 coordinate 14,254,290, forward strand.
CTACTTCACGGATTTGCATGGTGCATTGTGTTCTGCATTCTGATTGGCTGAAAAGTCCCTCCGCTTCTTCTCTACCTGTGCGTCAATAACGTTGCAGTTTAATATGTACACGTACGTAAAACAGCTTGACAAATTCACATGACGTACGTGCAAATTCTCTTGCAATTTCGAGTTTCTCTAAAACCCATAATGTTGACAAAACGCTCTGGAGCGACAAAAGGGCCCAAAAGGCAGCGGAAGATGCTATCTATGGCAGATAAAGTTAAACTTCTGGACATGCTAAGGGAAGCTAAAAGCTATGCGGCTGGAGGTCGGCATTACGGAATGAATGAATCTTCCGTTCGTTCCATAAAGAAGGAAGAAAAAAACATAAGGACGACAGCAGCGATAAGTTTTAATAAGGATGCAAAAAGGGTTGCAAGTGTCCGCAACAAGACCCTGGTAAGGATGGAGTCTGCATTAGCTCTGTGGATTCATGACTGCAGGAAAAAAAACATTACGTTGGATACAAACGTTATCTGCTCAAAAGCGAGGATTCTGTATCAAAACATTGCTTTGATGATTGAGCCTGTAAAATGGTTTGTTCTTTCTCTTCAATGTATAATAGAGTATTTAATTGGATAATAATTGTAAAAAAAAAATAAAGGTTTCTACTTCACGGATTTTGCCTATCACGGGTTCTTTTTGGAACGTAACCCCCGCGAAGAACAAGGGTTTACTGTAAACCAGATTCCATGGCAATGTAAATAAAAGCTATTTGGTGTGAGCAGGGGGCCGGAGAGAAAGTGAGAGCCAAAGGAGATAAGATAGTTATCTGGACCCCCGAAGAAGAAGGGGACACCGTGAAGAGGCAGAATGTGTGTGTGCCGACAGGAGGCGGCGATGGGCCCGCCGGCTCGCCGCTCGCCGGAGGGGAGACTGGAAGTCACGGCCGGACGGGGCCGGGGGGGAAGCCGGGACGCCGGGAAAAAGAAAAGAGAATCAAACACTCGTCTACAGGAGGCTCTCATTTCAACATAATACCTGTGTTTTTCCACCATTACCAGATTTACACTCAGGGACAGAAGAAGGTGTTATTGGGAAAAATATGTCCCACTTTGAAAAATGGAGGCGGGTCTACCCTGATCGTAGTTCTGGGAGCGGACCGAGAAGGTTCCGGATCTACCGGACAGAAAGCCGGGCTTTGTGCGGATAAAAGAGTCATGGAAGCGTACGTACAAACTGTATGTGGACGTTCTGAACTCCCCGCGGAGCTGCGGCGAGCCGTCCACGTCTCGGACTCTCCAGTCGCTCTCAAAGACACTTTGTCCGAGCAGAGACTGACAATGTTCCCTCGGTTCCCGTCACCACCGCTGGATGGAAAGAAAATGATTTCTGAAAAACAATTTCAGGCTCCCACTGACATTAACTTCTATTTTCAGCCCTCCTGCGCCTCACCGCCCTCGTGCGAGGACACTGCGTTCGGAGCTCTTCACAACTTCAACCTCACTCTGCCGTCACCTGACTTTCCTCATTTGCATATTTGCATATCAATAAGATGTTCTATGAAGTGTCAAGTCCTGACTGTTGTCTTTTTCATCCTTGTTGGTTTCAGCCCATTTGCATGCTGGTTATTAATTTTGTCATCGCTATTGTCACTGTTTATGTTGTCTATTTTCACCCATGTTGTTTTTTCCCCCTCATTCTCTGTCCGTTCTCATCCTTGACGTCGTCGTCGTTGTTGTTTTTCTCTCTGCTGTCTATTTATTTGTAGATTGATTTTATACTTATGTTCATATTTATTGGAAGTTTTTTCTCAGAACTTTTACGCTGCAGTGACCGAAGAACTTCCCCTCGGGGGATCAATAAAGTTTATCTAATCTTAAGTCCCGCTCAAATGTCCAGATCCGTGTGGGAGAGGGAACCTCTTTAGCGCCCACTGGTGGCAACGGGAGGACCAGCCGAGGGGAAGCCGTGGCTAGATGTTCTCCTGAGGGCTCAGCGGTTCAGTGGTGACTCTCCCCCTCTTAATGAAGCCAGGCTGACTAATTACCAGCCTCCCACTGATCACATTTACCGACGCTGTGACCGCGCCCCGTGTCTAATGACGCCGTCATCAGGGCGCCACGGGGTTCACGACACGCAGGTTCACGTCCAGAGATGGGGGTGGAGGATATTTGCCAAAGGGAACCCCAAAATACAGCAGGACAGCCCTGGTTGGATTCCGGCAGGGTTCCTTACTCTCTATGTTCTCCATGTTCTCCCCGTGTCTGCGTGGGGTTCCTCAGGGTTCTCCGGGTTCCTCCGAGGGTCCAAACACATGCAGCGGGTTAAGGATGGGCTCCAGCGTTGGCCACCACCCTGAGCAGGAGAGGCCCTCGACAATGGATGGATGGATATCGCATGTGCTCTCACAACTGGCGGCGTGATTGGCGGCGAGTCGCCATGGAAACAACAAGAGGAAGACAGCGGTACAGGGATGAGGTTATTGACTGGAAATAAACTACTTTAAGCAGTCAGAAGTCCCCAAAAAAGGACAAACTATTTCAACTTCTACACAGAAATGCTGGCTGGACGGGTGAAGAGCAAACCAGCCGCTGCAGCTCAGCAGACGGACTGAACCGGGAAGTGACTCGACCACTGCAGTCTTTTCTTTTTTTTAAATTCTATGTTCATCTGAGAATATAATTCACTGATGAATCACTGATTGTCTTCGTTTTAGTCTTCTTTGAACTCTTCAATCTGATTTTAAATTTGTGGGAGTAGAAGAAGAAAAGCATCTTGTTCTGTGACACCCCAAATCAAAAGGAGCATGGAGTTTGGTTTTCCCTTTCAACCGTTGTGTGACAGCCACTTTCCCAAGATAGATTCCGCCCGCCATCTGAAGCCCTGCAGCAGAACTTGCTGTTGTTCTGAAGGACCCGTGTCATCGCCCCCGGAAGGCCTCAGCCGGACCTGCCCTGACCCGTGGACGAGCCTCGCGGCCTCAGAGCGACCCGGGTCGGGTCCAAATCACATTTGCTATTGGTTCCGTAAAATGGTCATCATGCGGACCCGTAGAATTCACTTCCCACAAGGTAGGGACGCTGGACTTTTAAGAGCACCCTCTGAATCCCAGCGTGATCAAGCCGGCTCCACTGCTACCCTGGACCTCCCTGCTGGGCGCCGCCCCTCATCTCTTCGACGTTTTGTGGGGCCGAAGCTCCGATGAGCCGTTCTTGGTCGGAAGCGAGAAGGCCTCTGGATTCTCCGCTTCAGGCGGCGTTTGGAAGATCGGTCACGGGAGGATGGCGGCGTGAGGTCAGTCGCAGTACCGCGCATACGGAGTGCAGGTTGCTTCTTCATACTCGGGCCGGACGGCGTGGCCTCCACCCTCATCACTGCCATCCGACCTCTGTGACGACGTGCCCGTGATCGGTAAGATTACATGTGGCGATGCTTTTCAAACCGCCAACGCCAAGTTGGGTCAGAACATAAGACGGGAGGTTCTCGTCGAGGTTCCAGCCGCTCAGGCCGAGCCCTGGCTACTGACCCCAAAAACACTGAGCCACGATTATTTACTGGACGTGAGCAAGACTTTGCCGGCTGAAGGTTCTACGTGGTGGCGCCGACACAAATTTGGTCCATCTTCCCGATGTCGTCTCCGCTCACGTTTTGCAAAAATGGACCCGCACCTCCACGGACTCCAGACAGACCCGGCAGGAGAACATCCAGGACCTACCGGGCTGCCTTTTACCTGAGCACCAGGGTGTGTGCCGTCAGGAATCCCTCACAGGGTTTCAAGACAATGAATATTCCTTTCAGTCAGTCTTTGAATGACAGTTGGATTCATGTAATCATCTGTTAGGACCGTTTGAATGAGCAGAAATTTCTTCTGTAGAACCCCAGTGAGGCTCCGCCCCTGCGCCGACCTCTGCGCTGGTCTTCAGACTGGAGGAGGTCCGGTCTCTCCCATCAAAAAATGATTTGAATAGGATCGGGCGTTTGTCTCCGAAGGTTCTTGAACGTCCTCCCGGGTCATCTTGGCCACGGTCACATTCCTGCTGGCCTGCCGGCCGCCGACTGCCCGGTGCCACGCTCAGCTTCGGGCAACCGTCGTCTTGCCGCGAAGTGGACCATCAAAATTGACGGTACCATCTTTCCACTCGCGGCAGTTCTCCCACTTCCCCTCAAGGACTCGGGTTGTTGTTTTTCCACCCGAGCTTTGGTGGTGCAGACATGAAGGGGAAGGAGGTTTTATCAGATTGAAAGAAGACGAGCTGTATGTCTCCCACAGCCTCATTTCCAGCTGTACTTTGCCTCAGGCTGAAGAGCTACGAAGAAAAATAATAATAATAATAATAATAATAATAGTAATAAACAGAAACCGGCAGCCACGCCCCGTTTACTCACATGCTGCATCACTGATGCACAGCCACAGAGCCAAGGAAAACACATCTCTGCTTTTTCTTCTTTATAACATCTGCTTTCTGACAGCGGCTAATCTCCGCGTACGAGTGTCAGACTCTTTCCTCCCGCCTGCTCGTCTCACTTTCTCTTTCCGAATTTCTAGTTCAGCCGACCGGGAGCCGACGGAGACGCCTCTGCATTATTCCTCACATTAGTTTCAGGGGCGACTGCGCATGAGAACCTCCGAGACCTCGGCGGCGAGAAGGCGCTCCTCCGCGGGGACGGCGGCGGAGGGACTGTCGACGAGTGTCGCGTAAACAAATGGATTTCGAGCGCTGCCCCCTGCAGCTTCATTAAAGATGGGCACTTTTGCACGAAAAACACGCACCTCCAGGAGGACGCCATTGGTACGAGTTTTCACGGCGCCATGGCAACAACGAGAAAGGGTCAAACCCGCGTGTCGTCAAACGGCCGCCGCATTTCGCGGTTTCTGCGCTGATTTCCCGTTTTCACCTCTTCGCCTCTCTTTCTCCTCCTCCCATTATTCCCCCCAATATGCTAGCCGTCTGGATCGGCGGGGTCACGGCGGGTGCCGCCGTACTTTGGCCCGTGGACGGCGGCGGCCGGGCGGTGTAATTATGATGGATGGAGTCATTTCCAGAGGGGCCTTTCAGCAAGAGGGTTTAGCCCTCCGCACTTCCCTTCCCTCAGCTTTAATGACTTTTTAATAGAGCTCAGTCCCAAAACCACCTCCCACACGTGGCTCGGGGGGGTCAGGACAAATCACGGCCGTAAAGCAGGTAATGGCCAGGAGGACACAAAGCGCCCGCCGCTCTTTAAAAGCCGCCGACTCTCCAAAGACATCGGCACTCCGGGGTCACGCGGTGTGGCGTTCTTTTTTCGGGGGCGGGGTCACCGCCACGGGCTTTCAAGAGTCCGGCTGACCCGCGGGATCCGAGACCTGACCCGCAAGTCCCGGTCGAGGACAAACCTTTTTGGGTTGCAGGCTAAAAATAACCCGCGTCCTGTTATGAATCCGCCCGGATGGTCTGATCCTCTGGATTCATCTCTGAGCCTATCGGCTCATCTCGTCAACGGCGGCGGGTTTGATTGACGGGGAGGCTCAGGAAGCGCAGCATATTTATGTCAATCTCATGTCTCTGGAGAAGACAGGACACCGTGGGTGGACTGAAAAAATGGCTCACTGCAGTACAACTTCACATTTGGTTACATTTAAGTAGAAAAAAAACATTCAGTTTGGTTTAGGAGTGGTGCTCGCCGCAGGTCCCGCTGCATCGAAAACACGGCGTGGTCCAGGCGGTTTACTGAACCCATTACAAGCTCCAATCAGGTGTATAACTGGACCCGAAGGAAAAGCCTTGATCTGGATCTAATGGCCTCTCAGCGAGGATCAGAGAGCAGAGGTCAAAACTAAAACTATTAGAAAAAAAAATCAGCTCCGCCAACAGCAGCAAACCAGTCTCGCAGTCTACCGGTCTACCAGTCTACCGGTCTAGCAGTCCAGCAGTCTAGCGGTCCAACAGTCCAACGGTCTAGCGGTCCAGCGGTCTAGTGGTCTAGTGGTCTAGCGGTCTAGCAGTCTCGCAGTCTAGCTGTCCAGCGGTCCAGCGGTCTAGCGGTCTGGCGGTCTGGCGGTCTGGCAGTCTTGCAGTCTTGCAGTCTAGCGGTCTAGAGGTCTAGCGGTCCAGCGGTCTAGCGGTCTAGCGGTCTAGCGGTCTAACGGTCTGGCGGTCTAACGGTCTGGCGGTCTAACGGTCTGGCGGTCTAACAGTCTGGCGGTCTAACGGTCTGGCGGTCTGGCGGTCTAGCGGTCTAGCGGTCAACCGCAACCAGCAATGATTCATCCAGAGCTCAAACCTCCATTTGCGGGTCCTTCTGACCAGAGCCGTCGGCACCCGGGCCGACAAGCGGGGCTTTGAGATCAACGAGCAGCTGGACGTCCCACTCGAACCGGCGAGAGGCCGACCAGAGACAGGAAGTGAGGATGTCAGCCCGGGTACTCAGGTGTTGACTGGAAGGCTGTTTATTTACTGCGATCTACAAAGCACCGGCACGGCAGAGCGACTGACAAACACACAAGCAGAGGAGGAGGAAGATGATGATGAGGAGGAAGATGAGGATGAGGAGGAAGATGATGATGAGGAGGAAGATGAGGATGAGGAGGAAGATGAGGATGAGGAGGAAGATGAGGATGAGGAGGAGGAAGATGATGATGAGGTGGAAGAGGATGAGGAGGAGGAAGATGAGGATGAGGAGGAAGAGGATGATGATGCTCGGCCGTGGCGCTGCAAGGTGGCCTAGCACAGTCACTCACCATCTCACTCCCACAGTCACTACCTCAACCATTCACATCATGTCCGAACTCTGCTGTCTCTCTTCTCGTTGTTTGTCCCGACCCGCACGCATCCTGATGATTTTTATTTATTGTATTAGTTGCAATTTATTTTTGTCACTGTATTTATTTTGTTGTTTAGTTGTGGTTGTGTATTTTTTTCACCCTTACTGTTTCTTGATGTTGCCCATTGTCATCCTTGTTGTTGTTGTCTGCTGTTTATTTATCCGTGGAGTTTTTTTCTTGCCATCTTATGTCTTCTGCCTCTCTATTTATATTTATATCCATATTTCTTTCTTTTTTTTGACATTGCTGTTACGCTGCTGCGACAAAGGAATTTCCCCTATGAGGACCAATAAAGTTCATCTTATCTTATCTTATTTCGGCACTAATGCTGCCACCCAGGAGTTTCAGAGTCCTGGTCGGCAGTACTGGAAGAGGTTTTAGAAGCGGGCCGAGCGCTGCCAGCACTCAAGCGAGTTCTCATCTGAAGATCATTGAAAAATATATAGTAAGATGTAGAAATGAGGGAACGGTGTAATAAAAGGCCACGGCGGAGGGAGAGCCGGTTCTTACCTCTGTTTAGATAAATACACCGGAAGCGTGACAGGGGGAGTAAACATAAAGTATGTTTTATTGTCAATATTATTGTACTTCCATCCGTGCCACGATTGCCTGGGATCCAAATGGAAATGGGATGAACGATAATTATTTTAACCTTTATTGAGCCCAGAACGGGCTGCAGGATTCTGTCTGTGAGCCTGACAAACGCGCCGGCATTAATCCCCGCGGACCCAGTAACCACGCCGTTATGTGCAGAGAGACGCTCCACTAAGAGCAATTATGGCCGTAAACCACTTAAACAATATCAGCCGAGGGGGCGTCGCAACCATGTGTCATCCGGCGCGCTGACGGCGAGGAAGTCCATCACGCGGGCCGGATCAAGAGCCCGCGGGTGGTGCTCGGCCGGCGGAAGGGGGCAGACGCCTGCCGCCGGACCTGGTCGACCGCCTACTGCCTAAACCTCCGGCTCCCTGGCTTCAGAATATCTCCTGAATCATGTGCCGCATGAAGTTTCTGATTGGCCGGCTCCCCGCGGCCGCCGCTCCTCGCTGCCACCCGGGCCGGTCTACATTCATCATAAATGTACATTGTATTTTGAGCGCCTCACGCGACATTTATCCAGCCAGCGGCGGGTAGGGGCCGCCTACATACATACAGCATTAAACCATGAATTTTAGGAATCTCCAGACGTCGGGCAGGAGGCGGGTTTACCCTGCATTGGTCACCTCGTCCGGAGACGTCCAACCGATCGCCTTTCCGACTCTGCGGCCCCTGGACAGCTCGACGTTCGATCCAAACCGCAGTAATTCATCGCAGGCGTTAATGGTCAACCCCTGAATCCCATTTGATTTCAAACCCACCTCTCCCAGGCTGGAGGGGAGCCTTGTTTAAACCTATTTATATCCACATGATTATCTGACATTCAGCCACCAGCCTGCATCCGGACCTGCTAACCAGCCAGTAACTAGCGCCTCCCCCTATAAGTGTCAAAGTATTGTGTCACCTCCCGGCTTCTCTCATTCAGACAAAATCACACTCAAACCAATATCTTGCCGAAGAATAACTGATTTTACATCCAATTTTATGGAATAATGATCCAATCCTTGACAGAGTCTAACGGGGTTTTCTTCACACTCTCAGGTATTAGGAGCTTAATTTCCCACCAACACGTTAACCTGCCAACAACCTCTCAAGACCAAATCCGTCTTTACAAGAGTATTTTATTTCTTTCCTTTTTTTTTTTTAATTTAGACACTCTTTCAAGGTTTTTTGGTTTGAGCTGTTCCGGAGACCGGGCTTCTGCACTCGCCTGAGGGCGAACGCTGGACGCCGTATCCTCGTCTTCCCTTGTTTTCCAATTATTAAATCCTGGCTCGGTGTGGGCAGAGACAGGGGGAAAATACAATAAGTCTGTCATTAGACGCAGAAGGTGAGACCAAAGCCGGGCATCTCCGGAGAGCCTCCGGCCCCGGGCTCCACGGTATCAGCCGGGGCCCGGCAGGATGGCCGGGGCAGAGCTTCAGGAGAACCGAGCCGGGGGCCGAAATGCCGCGAGGCTATTGGAGCCATTATTATAGTGACCTTTAAATAGAAGAAAAGAAAACAAAGCGAGGGCTTACATGCCCCCCCCCCCCCCCCCCCCGGCAGGCCCACCTTTCGGCACCGTTCCCACGCTGGGAAAGGTCTGAGGAGGCCTGGTGAACCACCCAGCCTGACGTCCTACCCCGTTCTTCTTCATTTCCAAGACAACCACGACAACCGGACTCACATTAATGCCCCGCTTCGCTCATCACACTAATAAATACACATCCATCTTTAAACCCAAACCAGAACAGATGGACGAACATTGCTGTAGAAAGGCCTAATCCGCCAACCAAGTGCTGGTTTAAAAGCGTCGTTGCTTTCGTCCCAAGAATCAGCGATGCAGAAAATGGGACAAATATGCAGGTGCAGCAGGAAGAAGAAGTAAGAAGAAGTAAGAAGAAGTAAGAAGGAGCAGCGCTGAAGGACTGTGGATCCATCAACAAACACCTGACTGCCCAGGGTTCAGGCTATGTCGGTCAGGGTCACCGCTTGGAATAACACATTTCTCCAACTACGGTCAGATCACAGTGATGGAAAGACAAAACAGATGAGCAGAGCAGGAAAGCGAGCGCAGATGGACAATTATTACACATGTTTCTTCTCAAGTGACTTCCCAAGCTCAGACACACTGGCCACTCAGGATGACAACACACAAGCCGGGAAATGATGTTCAGCTCAGAGAGAGAAGGAAATACAAGAAATTACCCTCCAGATTAAATAGGACTTACCCTAAGATGTTGCATCCGTGTTTAATCCTTTACAAATGACACGAAATCCAAGTCGGTCCCAGCCCTCCTCCTCGCTTCCTCCGCCGGGTGTCTCTCCTGTTTCAAGCTAGCACGGTGAGTCGGCTGGCTAGCATGGATGCTAATTAGCCGCTAATTAGCATCCATGCTAGCACCGGATATGGCGCGGACAAGTTGCCCGCGGCGAAGGGGGCGGGGGTGTAAAGTCGGTGGCCGTGGAGTGAATTTACACGGCTAATCGTCGGAGGAAAGTGGCGAAATTATACGTGTCGTGTTTGAGCAGAAAGAACCGCCTTTTTTCGGCAAACGAAACTCCCGCTGCTCGCCAATAAACATCCCGCTACTCATGACAGCCGCGTTAGCATACAGGGAAGGCGCATGCGCAGCACCCGCCCCCCAGCACCGGCCTTGACAACGACATTGACTGACAGATTGTAGGACCAATCAGAATTGAGTTCAGCCGAGCGTTGCCTCCCTGATGTTTATTTACTTTTGCAACAACTTGTTGGATTGTTAGTTTCTTTGCGAGGTTTCAACAACTTTTTTTTTCATACTGTGTTTAACTGACGCGGAAGACAGCATTTGCAGACACCAGACTTTTAGTGCCTTTTGAGTCAAAATAAGCAATTCGAATCTTGGCGTGTGTGTTTATGATGGGGAAATTAACGTTGTAAATATACGCGATAAAAACATTAAATAGCGCATGCAACGCGTGTCGTATAAGAGACCTCTCCTTGATGGCCCTGTATTGTACAGTTGCAGGAAAGAGAAAAGGACTCCTCTGCAAAGACAGCAGACGCTTCAATCACAAACACTTGAAAACCTTCAATCTCTCTTTTTTCTTGTCAGTGAAAAGATCAGCTCAGTTCGTTATTTTCCCCACTGCGTTTCCTGATTTGACCTCCCTCTGGACAAGGGGCCGACGCATACATCTTGCTGCGTTTATGAACAACATCAGGGCATCGCCATGGCGTCAGCTCCAATTGTTCACCAGGCGGCGGCGGTTTGGGAGAGAAACCGGGGAGGCGAAGCGAAATTTTCCAGCCGTGAATCGAGGTGCCGCTAATTGTTTCGGCGCTCGCTACTCACGCCTCCC